>NW_020291738.1:0-1250 GCF_003184785.1 Aspergillus japonicus CBS 114.51
ATTTAATTTATTTAATTTATTTAATTTATTTAATTTATTTAATTTATTTAATTTATTTAATTTATTTAATTTATTTAATTTATTTAATTTATTTACTTTTTTTAATTATTTTATATATAATCTATAATCTTTTCAACTGTTTATCTGCTTTTAATTCTGTTTATAGCTTTTTAAGCTATATTTTATTTATAAATCTAAAAATAATCTAATCTAGTAGCTAATAAAAAATCTAGAAAACTAGTTATAAAGAATTATTTAGCTAAAAGCTATTATTTCTACTATTTAGCTAATTTAAGAACTAGATACCAGCCTGCTTTTTAACAACTAGTCTTGTTTATAAATAAAATTAGTTTTTATATTTTTTTAAATAACTTAATTTTTAACATATTTTATACTATAATAACTGTTCTAGTTTTTTAGTTTTAATACTAGTTAATTTAAAATTTTATTTAGTTTAGAGTCTAGTTATTATTTATTAGTTCTATATAGTTTATAAGCTATAGTAATAAAGTTTTTTTAAGTTCAGTAATAGTTTAATTATATATAAAAGTTTTTAATTTTAAAATTTATATTTTTTTAGACTTATATTTTCTAAGGCTGACTGTTATTACTGTTAGCTTATATAAAAAAAACTTCTCAGCAATAATAAAATTATATATTTTATATATATTTATAAAAGGTAATAAAAAAAGTAGATATAAAAAAAGTAATACCTAAAATTTTATAACAGCTAATTAAATTAACTTAAGTCTATTAATTTAGTATTATTTTAATAAATTTTTAGATATAGAAAAAAAAACAGCTATATATCATTACAGTATTATCTTATTTATATAAATATATTACATAAAATTAATAAACTAAATAGATTAAACTAGATTTAGCTTAGTAGCCTGTATAGGTGTTAAAAAGCAGACTGGCATCTGGTTCTTAGACTAGCTAAATAATAAAAATAATAGTTTTTAGCTAAATAGTTTTTTAAAACTAATTTTTTAAATTCTTTATTAGCTATTACATTAGGCTATTCTTAGATTTATAAATAAAAATATAGCTTAAAAAGCTATAAATATGATTAAAAGTAGATAAATAGTTGAAAAAATTATAAATTATATATAAAGTAGTTTAAAAAGTAGATAAGTTATTAAAATAAAATAAATTAAATAAATTAAATAAATTAAATAAATTAAATAAATTAAATAAATTAAATAAATTAAATAAATTAAATAAATTAAATAAATTAAATAAATTAT
>NW_020291738.1:1260-7853 GCF_003184785.1 Aspergillus japonicus CBS 114.51
ATACTACTACTTATAGAATTTACTTATAATAATTTTTTATAAGTATTAACTAAGTACTTTTTATTTTTTATAATAACTGTATAATATCTGTAGATAATAGTACTTAACTTATAAATACTAAATAATTTTATAAGAAAACTAAAGTAATATTTTTAAAAAATTAGAAGAGTAAAAAAAATAGCTGTAAATTTTAAACAGACTTATAAATACTAAAAGAATTTTTATAATAAAAATTATAAAACTACTATTTTTATAGTAGATTAGAAAGTTTAGCTTTTATAAAACATTTACTATAAAAAAGATTAAATAAGAAACTAGACCAGTACTATTATAGACTATTTTATATAATTGAAAAAAATAAATAAATAAATTTATAAACTAAAATTATCTGCAGATTTTTAGATTTATAATATTTTTTATATATTCTTACTCTGTAAATACTATATAATAAAAAAGGTAAACTTATAAAAGTGTTTTTTATAAAAAAATAAAAGTTTAAATAACTATAAATATTATTTAAAAGTATTACTAGATTTGCAACACTATAAAAAAATAATAAAAATTCTAATTAAATAAAAAAAATACTATAATAAAAAAAATATTTTAAAATCTGCTGTAAACTTATATTACCTATAGATTTATAAAAAGTTTATTTTATAATAATATAAAACATTTAATTAAATAATTAAAAGAAAACTAAATTAAATATAAACAATAAATTATTTATAATTATATATTTTATATAACTAATATAAGCTATAGTATTTACTTATAGTAGCTAAAAGCTAGAATATATAAAAATATACTACTATTTTATAAAAAAATAGTATTTATCATCTGTATATAAATAGTTATTATATTTTTAACTAATCTTTTTACTAATATAGTTATAAAAAACTTTTTTAAAAAAAAATATAATAGTATTTATATATCTAGTTAAACAGCAGCTGCTGGTCAGTTTAAATTATAAAAATATTTTTATAAAGCTGTATTTAAACAGCCAGCTGCCTAAAGTTTAATTATTTAATATATAATATAAATTATATAATAAATTTATAAATCTAAATCTACTTATAATCTAATAAACACTGTAAATCTGTTTAAAAAAAAACTAGATACTATAGTAAATATTATTTTTAAATAATTTAAAAACTAGGCTATAGAGGGCAACTTAATAAAAAATAAAATACTTTACTTTTTATTATTAGTTTATTTATAAAAAATCAGCTAATTTTAGTTAGCCCTAAATATATCTATAGAAAATAAAATCAATTCTAAAATTATAGAAATAAAAGCTGTAGAGGCTGCTATAATATTTATTATTATAAGCTAAAAAACCCTATTTTTTTATATATAAATAATAGTATATAAAAAACAGTAGTAGAATTTATAATAAAACTAAAAACTAAAATAAAAGCTAAAATAATAATAGTAGTAGATATAATAAAAATAGATATATTTATAATAGTAGCAGCAGCAGATCTAATAGCAGCAGCAGCAGTAATAAAAATATTTTTTTTATAATAAAAAAAAATAATAAAATATACTATAAATAGTTAGCCAAGTCCAAACCTGCCCTATAAATAACTTATATAAAAAAAATACCGCAGAATAGACTAATAGGGTCTATAAATATAGAGCTTAAATAATATACTATAAAAAAAATTAGTCAGCTTTTATAAAAAAAAATAAAACTAAATTTTTATAAAAAAAACTAATAAAATATTTTAAATACTACTGTAGAAGAAAAAGTAAGTTTAATATTAACTTATAAAAGCATCTAGAAAAAAATACTATATAAAAAAATTTACTAAAAAAAAAAAAAAAAAAAAAATTAAAAAAAAAAAAAAAAAAAAAAAAGTTGCAGAAAAAAAAAACTAAAAGCCTAAAAAAAAATTTTTTTATATAAAAAAAGATTTTACTTTTATAAAATTAGCTTTATTAATTTTAACTGCAAAGTATTTTAAACAGCTAGAACAGGTAAATTAAAAGAATTTAATATTATTTATTAAAAAAAAGTTTTTTTAATTATAAAAAGGCTATTTATAGACTATTATAAAAAGGCTTACTAGTAGATAATAGATTATATACTATTAAAAAAATTTATAAAAATAATAGTAAAAATAGTATAGTATATTTTTTAAAAGGGTATAGAATAGTAAACTACCTTTTCTACTACTTTAATTTTTTATAAAAGTATTTATAAAGTAGAGGTTTTAATAGTAGTACTATAAAAAATAATATTTTTTTATAAAAAGAAAAAAATAGTTGTAAAAATCTAAACAGTTTTTTTAACTTTTATAAATATCTATAAAAAGAAATATATATAAATAATTTAAAATAGTAGTTATATAACAGCTAAGTAAGCTGGCTGCAGCTGCCCCTAAAAACAGCAGCTGCCTTATAAATTAAATAAAGCAGTAATAATATCTTAAAATAATATATTAGCACCCTTGGCTTTATAAAAGCTATTTATTCATCACACTATTTCACCCTTTAGCCCTTATAGTTTATAGTAGCTTACAGATAAGTAAGTACTTAAATAGTATTAGACTTAAATTTAATATAAAAGTTTTTAAATATTTTATTTCTTAAAAATATATATATATATATATATTTTTTATATTTACTAAGTATAAAATACTAATTAAAAGTTGTATTTTAAAAACAACTGGTAATATTTACTTATACTACAGGTTTTAATATATATAAACTATATTCTTAATACAGTTAATAAAAAGATTAATATTTTTAAAATATACAATATATTTTTACTGTTTAAAATACTGATCTGGTTTTATATTAGAAAAAAAATAACTAATAACTAATTAACTTTAAGGCTTATATATATTATACTAGCTGTTTTTTTTTCCTATTTTTACTATACTATTATTTCTATTTATTATATTTATATTTTATATATTTTTTTAATTATATTAATTATATTTCTGGTTAAAGTTATAAAGGTATTAGTTTATATTTTTTTATTCTGCTATAATATTAGTAAGCTGTAGCTAAGCTATATTATTTTACTTATTTTCTATTAAGCTGTTTTTCTGTATTTTAGGTTTTAAAACTCTGTTTTTACAGAAAATAGTATTAGAGTTAGATTAAATAATATAAATAAGTTAAGCAATAAAGGTATAGAAAAAAGAAATAAGTAAAATAATCTAGTAAAAAGTAGAAAAAAAAATATTTTTTTTAATTAATATTTCTTTTTATTGCTGTTTAAAATATATAGAAGATGGGCGCTTATTAAATAAAAAAAAATAGTAGGCTTTTTTCTAAAAAAAAAAGGATGCAGTAGAGCTGGAAGATATAATAGCTGCAGATAATTACATAAAAAAAACTTTATAAAAGTATAATAGCTTAGATTTAGTAGAAATATATAATATTTATGTAAATAGTATAAGTATTTTTAAAATTAGCTATTTAAATGTCTATATTAATTATTTTAGTATTTTATTAAAGTCCTTTAATGAAAAGTTTATAAAAAAAGAGTATTAAATCCTCTAGTATTTAAAGTTTTAATAGAAAATCTGCAGTTTTTAAAAGTTTTAATAACACAGTACTGGTAGATCTTAATTTTATATATTTAAAAGATTTATTGAGATTAATACTAAAAACTGGCTGTTTAACTAGCTAAAATATATATACTACTTTTAAACAAAGATTTTATAAAATATTTAAATTTTTAAATAGTCTTATTAAATACTGGACAGTTAATATTCCAGTTAAATAAATAAAAAACAGTATCTGCTAATTTTAGTAGTTTTAATATTTAAATAATATTAATTATATAGTATACTGTATTTTTATTTAGCTGCTGAATATAGCAGCTGCCTAATATATTATAGTATATTATAATCTAGTATTTAAATTCTATATATTTTAGTATTTTTATATCTATATTTTTCTATATAAAAAAATAGTAATATTATAAAATAGAAATATAAAAATATAAAAGCAGTATAATATAGCTGATTAAAATTCTAGTTTTTATATTATTAAAGGTACAAGCTCAGTAGTTGGTAGAGAAAAAAAAATATTAGTATTTAAAAAAATAATTTTTAATACTTTAAAAAAATATATTTAAAAAAATCTAGAATTGTGCCGGATATACTACCAACTTATAGCTATACAGCTATATATAAAGATATAAAAACCTTAAAATCTTAATATTTATTAATATATTAATTAATTAATTATATTAAGATGCTGGCCACTTTGTATACAGCCAGAATAAGAAACAGAAAAGGAAAAAACAAAGATATAGAGATACGAAGGTTTAAAGACAGCAACATATATAAAATAATAAATAAAAAACTAGTATATTTACTAAAAAATAATTTTATCTAAAAATATAAAATAAAAAATTCTAAAATCTTTTTCTATATCTAAATATATATAGTAAAATATATTTATAAATTTTATAATATATTTTTTTTTAAAATAAAATTATAATACTGTTTTAATAATTGTTAAATATTTAATAAAAATAAAATATATAATTTTATATAATTTTACTACTAATACTGCTGCTGTTATAACTGTATATATTTAATATGTAAAAATTATATAATCTATTTTAATTTAATTTTTTAAATAAAAAATTTTTGTTTATTTTTAAATTTTTAAAATATTTAATATAATAATTAGATATTACTAGTAAACCTTTTATAGTATACTACCCTAAAACTAATAGCTAAACTAGAATAGCTAATATAATATTTAAATAATATTTTTATATTTATATAAATTATTTATAAAAAAACTAAAGCCAGTAGCTTTTTTTAGCTAAATTTATACTAAATATAATTTATTTTAATACTATTAATATTATTTTATTTTTTATAACGTACAGCTTTTATTTTTATATAGATTTCAAGCCTATAGCAATTCTAAAAAGCCCAGCTATTAAGAATATAAACTAGTTTACTATAAAAATATAAACTATTATATAATTTATTAAAATAAAAATATCTACTATTTAAATTTAATATATAAAATAAATAAACTAATAATATAAGTTTATAAAAAGATCTTAAAAAAATTAGAAAATATAGTTAAATATCTGCTATATTAAAATACTAAAATCCAGGAAAAAGCTTAACCGGAATATTTTAAGACTGTAAAATTAAGAAATTATTAGCTTATATATATACTAATTTATTTTAATTTATAGTATAAAAATATACTTTATATTTAATATTAGTTTATTTATTTTTATTAGTAAAAAACTAGTTCTAGACCAGTATTAACCTCTATTATCTTATATAAAAATTAATAAATTAAAAAATAAAAAATTTAAAAAATTTTTTAATTTTATATAAAACTTTATAAAAAAATATAGTTATTTCCAACTAATAGATATTATAAAATAAATTTAATATTTAGATTTAACTGCTAAGCCAGCCCAATATTTAGAAATATCTATTAAACAGTTGAAAACTTTTATTACTATTATTTTAATAAATTATAATCTATATTTTAATAAAGCTTAGTTTTAAAAAAATATAATATTATAGTATAAATTAAATATATTTATTTTACCTATTCTATGTATTTAATGTATTTAATTTATTTTATTAATTTTATTTTAATAATTTAACTATTTTATATATATTTTATAATTTTTTTAACTTCTTGTCTACTTCTAATCCTGTTTATAATTTTTTAAACTATATTTTAGCTATAAATGTAAAAATAGCCTAATCCAGTAGCTAAAGAATATATTAAAGGACTAATTAAAAAGAATTGTCCAGCCTATACTGTTATTTTTACTACCCGGCCTAAATAAGAATTAGACGCCAGCCTGCTCCTTAATATATTTAGTATATTTTTGAAAGATAAATATTTTTAAATTAATATTGATATAAGCTGCTAAGATATAAGTATTGTAATATATTATTTAAATTTTAAATTTATTTATAATAATTTATTTAAGCTGTTTTTATATATAATAGTAATATTTATAATATTTCTTTTAAAAAATATTTACTAATATTAAAAAAACTACTGGCTGAGTAAGCTAAAAGTATTTTATTTTATATAAATATTATAAAAGAGAAAAATACTTAGTTAAAATATTAAAATTAGATATAATTATTTATACTAATTATATATTTACTATTAGAATTTTGAAATAAACAACTTTTAATACTATTTTTATTAAAAAATTAAATCTATATTATATGTATATATTTTACTATATTTAAAATTAGTAATAATTTTAAATATTATATTATTAATAGGTATACTAAAAATTCTTATACTAAAAAGATTATATCTATTTTTAAATCCAACTTTAATACTTATTTTTTTATTTTATAAAAAGTAATATACTGTATATAGTTAAGAATATTGCCTATTATAACAGCCGGTCAGATCAACTTGATTCTATTAATTTAGTACTATTTTAATAAAATTTTAGATATAGAAAAAAAAAGAAAAGAAAAAGGCAGCTATATATTCCCGCAGTATTATTTTATCTATTTTAATAAAATAAATAAAATAAATAAAATAAATAAAATAAATAAAATAAATAAAATAAATAAAATAAATAAAATAAATAAAATAAATAAAATAAATAA
>NW_020291738.1:7863-18795 GCF_003184785.1 Aspergillus japonicus CBS 114.51
ATAAAATAAATAAAATAAATAAAATAAATAAAATAAATAAAATAAATAAAATAAATAAAATAAATAAAATAAATAAAATAAATAAAATAAATAAATTAAATAAATTAAATAAATTAAACTAGTTTTAGCTTAGTAATTTATATAGGGTTTTTTTAATTTATTTTTACTGTATAGAATCTTTTTAGTTTACTTTTATATTATACCCCAGGTTAGTTTTAACTGTCTGTAGATAAAAAGTACTTTTTAAATCTACTTTAAAATTCTTTTTATAGTATAATAGTAGACTGTATATATTCTTTAGATTTATATATAAAATTATTTAAATAATTAAATTTAAATTTTTTTCTACAGCAGGTTTTAGCCAGGCTGGAAAATATTTTAAAAAACTAAAACTAGTTAAATAAAAGTTATAAAAGTTTTTTATAAGTATAAAAATATTTTCTAAATTACCAGTAAAATACTATATCAGATTTACTTTATTTAAATCTTTTATTTAATCTAGTATATAAAACACTTCTATTATATATAAAAGTTAAAAATTTTATTTCTTTTATATTTTATATTTTTATTTATGTTTATTAATTTTATTTAGTTTTAAATTTTGTCTAGTAGTAGATTACTAGTTAATACAGGCTAAAGCTTTTTAGAATAAAATACTAGATATACTTTAATATTAGTAGATAATTATATCTAAAAAATATTTTTTTTATTCTAAAATCTTATAAAAACTATATTATTTATTAGCTAGCTTTTTAAATAGCTATTTTTAGTTTTAGTTAAAATAATTAATATATACTTTATTTTTTTATTAGATTAGGATTTCCTTTTAGTAACAGTTGGCTTATATAGTTTATTATTTTTAAAAGTTAATAATATTAGTTTTTAAACTAAATACTGGTTTATATTTTTAGTTTATTTATTAATTTAAAATTAATAAGCTATAAAAAGTTTCAGCTTAATTTAAAAAATATAGTAAAACTTTTACTAAATTTTTTTAGTATAAACTAAGGTTCTCTATTAAAAATAATAGTATTTAAAAATCTAATCTAAATATAAATAAATTTAATAAATAAATAAACTATATTTTATATAGTTATATTTTTTACATATAAAATTAATACTACTTATTTAAAAAATAAGTTTACTACTATATATACTATATTATATTTTTATATATTTTTTCATAGTATATAAAAATTTATAAATATATATTACTATAGTTAATTAATAGCTAAAAGTAGTTAAAGCAGTTTTTATAGTAGTTTTCTCTAGTAGTTTTTATACTTATAAATTATATAGTTATTTAAATATTATTAAATATTTTTATTTTAAAACTTTTTATTTTAAATATTTTAATAGGAATATTATTTAATTAGCTTAAAAATCTTTATTTATTTAAAGTATATAGTTGATAGCTGGTAGTATATTTTATCTAATAGTTTAGTTTTTAAATTTTTTTACTAGGTACTACTAAATGTTTTTTATATAGTAGTAATTTTTTTTTAAAAAATAAAAGCTGTCTGGATTATTAGTATTTTTTTACTTTAAATAAGTTTATTTAATTTATAATTAATATATAGAATTTAATTAATTAGTAGTAATTTTTTATTTAGAAAAATAATATAAATAATATAAATAGTTATAAAATCTCTGGATTTAGCTATTTAAAATATAATTTAATTTAGTTATATTCTTAATCTATTAACTTATTTATTTTTTTTATTATATGAATATATCTACTAGTATATTTACTTTTTTTAGTTTATATTAAATTTAAAAATAGTATCTAGATAGAAACTTAGCCTATTTTACTTATTATATATTTAACTTTTTTAAAATTATAAAATATTTTAATACTTTATACTTAATAAATATTTTAAAAATTTTAATAGTTTTTTTATTTAGTTTTTCAAATTTTTATAAAATATATAATAGCTAATATTTTTTTGTTATAAATATTATAATTTTATTTAGCAGATGTTATAGTTTTTGAAAAAAATTAAATAAAATATTATTAGTTATTAATATATTAAATAAAAATTCTGGTAATAGTTTTATCTGCAGTATTAATTAGTCTTTAGTTTAGTAAAAAATTAAAATTATAAAAAATTAGTACTAGTATTATAATTAAAAATCTTTTTAAAAATTTAAAAACTATTTAATATTTTTATTTCATATAAAGAAATTATTTTTATATATAATTGGGATTAATAGTTAAGCTAGTCTACTATAGTTTTAATAAAAAATAAATAAAAATAATAGAATTTAAAAATTAATTATATTTTATATATAATTTTTAAAATATTTTAATTTTTAATAATAATTATTTTTTTTAGATCTACTTATATTCTGCCTGTTAAAATAATAAAATCTAAAAACTTAATTTTAGTAATATAAAATTTATACTTATAAATAGCAGCTTATAAACTAGCTTTATATAGTTTTTTAAAAACTAATCTGATATAAATTTAATATTTAAAAAAAGTATTATTAAAAATAAAAATATTATTAATATAAATAGTTATAAATTTATTAAAATATTTATAAAAAATATTATTTATTAGTTTTTAAAATACAGCACATCTATTGGTTAGTTTAAATAAAAAAGTTTTATACTTAAATATACTATATTAGATTTAAAAAATAGTTAAATTTTTTAAGCTAAAATCTATATAAATATAGTAAAAACCCTATCTAATATTTAACTTTTTAAATATTTTAGCTTAGTTTAGTTAATTAATAATGTTATTAATTAATAATAGCAGATATAGATTTTTTTAGTTAATATATTAACCTTTTAATAGTTTATATATATATAAAGTCCTTTTTTAAATTTCCAGGCTATTAAAATAAATAATACAAAAAAAGCAGAACTTAGAATAATAAGTTTTTATTTAAATTCTTAATAATATAATATTCAACAGCTTTTACCTTTTCTGCCGTTATTTTATATAGTAAAAAAATCTAAATAAAGACTTTTTATTTAGTTAGATTTTATAATTATAAGTATAAAATAGTAGTAAAATATTAAAAGCTTACTTAAAAAATATTTAATTAAATTATAATATTAAAAAAAGTTTTTATATTTTTTTGTTATTTTTACTTAGTAAAGAGTAGTTGCATTTTTTTATTAATTATTTTTTTAATTTTTCAAATATTACTAAAAGCCAGCTGCTTTTATTAATATTATTTTTAAATTAGCTGCTTTTAGCCTTTTCTAATAATTAATACTTTTAATAATAACTTTTTTCTTAAATTCTTTTTATTTTAAATATAATATTTTATTCATTTTAGCAAGTGCTTCGGCTTAATTAGTTTTATAAAATCTAATCTTATTTAAGTTTTATAAAATTAGTATTTAAATTACTAAATTTAGTTTTTTATTTTATTATTTTGAAATAATTCTTTTATTATAAAGAAGTTTACTTTTAATAAAATATTTTAGTAAATTATAACTATACAGAGCTGATTTCTATGCAGAATATATTTATTTACAAATTAAAAACTTTTTATAGTATATTAATTACTAATTTTTTACTATATATTTTTTAAATTTAAAAATTAATTTATTTTTTTATTTTATATCTTCTTAGTATATTTAATTAATTTTATAATATTTAATAAAATAGGGGGGTACGACTTGTAAAAGTCTAGATTAGATCATATTTTTAAATAAAAGTTTATTAAACTATATTAATTATTTTTTATATTAGTTAAATAAAATCCTCTACTTTTTTAGCTATAATATTTTTAAAATTATATTATAAAATTTTAAGTCCAGTACTAAAAAAGTGACTATAAAAAATCTTTTTCTACTATTAAATTAAAATAAATTATATATATTAGTAAAGTAGAGAATTTTTTATCAAATTTAATTATATTTTAAATATTTTATTGGTTAAATAATTTTATTTTAAAAAATATCTCTACTTTAGCTGTAATTTTTATATTAATATAAATATAAATATTTATTTTAGTATCTACCAGAATTTAAACAGAAACAGCTATTATATTTTTTAAAATTAAAATTTTGATTATAAAACTATTTTTAAAAATCTTTAAAAGTATTTTTATATTAATATACTACTAGTTTATATTTAGCTTACCTAAAATAAAAACTTTTTTTAAATAAAACTTTTTACTAATATATTTTTAGATTTAATTTTTTTATTATTTAAATTAGGGGTATTGTTTTAAACAGTTATATTTTAAATACTTAGATTTCTTATAGTAGAAGTATTTTTCTTTAGCTAATAGTATAAAAATAAGATTTTAGTTTTATTTCTATTATTTAATAGAATAATTCTACTACTTAGATTATTTTTTTAATTTATAAGACTTTTAAAAACTTTAGTATAGATAGTAGTATACTATTTAAAGTTGATATTAGACTTATAAAATGTAATAAAAATTACTATTTAAAGCTTTAAAAGCAACTTTTACTAAAAATTAAACTTTTAAAAGTTTTTAAAAATATCTATTTTGCCGGCCAGATAATAAAACTAAATATAAAACTTATAAAATTTCTATTTAAAAATTATTTTAAAATATATATACTTTAGTTTAGTATTCTACTTATAGTTTATATTAATATAGATTACAGCTAAATATAATAAAATATTTACTATATTTTTTAAAAATTATTTAGTTTTAGTTTTTAATTTAAAAAATAAATATCTACAGATATTATTTTTATAATAACTAGCTATATATAATTTTTATATAAATAAGTTCTTATAATAGTTAGTATTAGCTTTAAGTTTTTATTTAAACTACTAGTTTCTAGTTTTTAAAAATAATATTTTTTCTATTATTAAATATTAAAAAATTAAAAAATCTTATAATTTTTTAAAAATATAGTACTTTTTGGCCTGTACTAGTTACTAAAATTAATTTAGTATTTTACTATATTTTAATTTAAATTATTTTATTTTCTAAATTTTTTTTTAGCTTTTAGTAGATTAAAAATATAAAACAGTATTTTTTAATTAATCTTAGACTAAATTGATCTTTTCTTTAGTTTATATATTTTAGTTAATAGTTTATTAATTTTTTTTAAAAATTTACTATAGGTCTTTAGTACTAACTTAAAAATATATATAAAAATCTTTTTATAAAGTTTATAAAATTCTTAGCTGTAATATTTTTACCAGAGGCTTTACTAGTGTTACAGTGCAGACCTAATGCACCTAGTCTACCTGCCCTACCTGTTCTGCCTGTTCTACCTGTTTAATCTATTTAATCTATTTAATTTGTTTAATTTATTTAATTTATTTTACTTTAATAATCTATCTGCTTTTTTTAACTGTTTTATATATAATTTATAATCTTTTTAACTATCTGTCTGTTTTTAATTCTGTTTATAGCTTTTTAAGCTATATTTTATCTATAAACTTAAAAATAGTCTAATCTAGTAGCTAGTGAAGATTTTAGAAAACTAGTTATAAAAAACTATTTAGCTAAAAGTTATTATTTCTACTATTTAGCTAGTTTAAAAACTAGACGGCAGCCTACTTTTTAATACTATATAGCTCTGCTTTTAAAAATAATAGTTTTAATAAAATATAAGTAATTCTGTAACCCCTAGTTATACTAAATAACCCAGAAAAGTTTACTTAGTATATTAATAAATATTTTAAAAATAGTATAATTACTATAATTAGATCTATATATATACAGTGGAGGACTAGAACTAGTTTACTTAAAAAAAACTCTGCTTATATTCTAATTTAACTAGACTTAGTAGAAGAAGATCAAAATAATCTAACTACTATTTAAAATTACTACTGCCTATAAAATTAATATAAAAAAAATTAAGTTTAATATAAATATACTAAAGCTATTTAGATTGCTATTTTTATAGTAAATATTTTTATATATATTTTAAAATCTGTATTTATTACTAAAAAAACTATAACTACTTTAATAAAAATAATTATATTAATTAATTTTAAATCTTCTGCCTTTATTTTTTTTAAAAATATTTATTTAATTTTAACAAGTTTAAAGGCGACTGCTCCAACCTTTACTAATTTATTTTTTAAATTAAAAAAAATAAATATAAATACTAACTAATATACTACTGCTACTATTTAAAAGTTATATATAACTAGCTGCTTAAATAAAATATTATATATCTAAATATAATTTTATATTAAAAATAAAAAATATAATTTAAATAATTTTACTAATATTTTATATTTACTTAAATGTTTTTTTAGTAACCCTAACTATGCCTAAACTGTATATAATAAACTATATTAACTAAAATAAAAATCCTGCAACTTTACAGTATTTTTTACTAAATTTAAATATTTAGCTTAAAAAGTATATATATATTCTAATACTTTTTTTTCTATACTTAAAAACTATATTAGTTAAGATTTTAAAAGTATACTTTTAACTAATATTTTCTTTAAAAAAGATTACTGTAATCTAATTTATTTTTTTTAAATTTTAGATAACTGCTGTTTTTAGTATAATACTAAAGCCTATAACTACCCCTAAAGATCTTTATTTAATTCTATATTCTATAATTTTAAAAACTAGTATAAACTTTAGAATAATAACTATATAAAAAGACCTATTACTTTTAAATATAATTTTATAGATTTATTTATTATATACTACTGGCTTTTCTGCTAGGGGACCAACTGCTATAACTACTAAAAATACTTCTATTATAAATTAAACTATTATTTTATTAAAAATTATTTTAAATTTAATATTAAAATACTGTATATAGTACTTATATATTTTTTATTTTTAAACCCCTATATTTATTTACTGTATGTATTATTTTTAAACTTTTATATTTATTTACTTTTAAAATACTATTTACCTTTCTAGTGTTTTACAGAACTTATCTTTAGTAAATAAACTTATTTATAATTTTTATAAACTTTTTAATTTTATTTTTTACTATAGTTTAAATATTTTTATTTACTTAATTTTAATAAATAGTTAAAAAAAGTAAATTTATTTTAAGCTGCTAATAGGCCAACTTTTTGATATAATTATATACTATTTTAAAAGCTGTATTTAAAAAAATTTCTATTAAAAAAATTTTTTAAAAACCTAATTTAATAATTATTTTTATTATTTAAAATTTTAAAAATATGAAAGTCCTAATCTATACTATAATTAATATTAAATACTTTTTTTAAAGGTAATAAACTAAAGCTGGGCTAAAGTCTACCAGTTATTATTATATTTTTTAAAAATTTATAAAATAATTATAAGATTTAACAGCTAATAAAAAAATTAAACTATATTATCTACTATATTTAAATAATTTTAAAAATTTATAACTTTTTTAAAAAAATATATTTTTTTAATTATTTATTTTATCTACTATTTAATTATTTTTAGTTTTTTATAGCTAAAGATTTATAGTTTTTATACCAGTTAGTTTATATATACAGTTTAGTTTATTAATTAATACTACTAGAATTATTATAATATTTTATTAAAATTTTAAAAAATTAAAATACTATATAATATACTAGTAAAAACCTATTTTAACAATATTATATCTTTTAAAGTTTTAGAAAAAAAAATATTTATTTAGTTTTATTAGTAGTATATACTATTTATATATACTACAACTATTTAATATTTATAGTAATAATAAATTAAATTAATAAAGTACTAAAGTCTAGTAGTAAACTAAAAGAAATAATCTTATTTAAAAAATTTAAAAATTTTAAAAATATTTTTTTTTAAAAAGGCTAAAAGGCTACTACTATACTAAAAGTATAACTATATTATTACTTTAAAAAATAAAAAGTTCCTGCTGTTTAGTTTTTTATATAAAATATTTTAAAATAAATTATAAGCCTTGAGAAAATAGTTTTTATAAAATTTAAAAAAAAGATTTATTTATTTAAGTTTATTACTAGTTATCTTTCTAGTACTGTTTATATAAAAAATCTAAAAAAATCTAAGCTTTTATATTAACTACTATACTTTAAATATTATTTTTATAAAAATTAAATATCTATTTCTACTTGTAAAAAATTTTTTAAATTATTTTAAAAAAAAATACTTTATAAAAATTAATATTATTAGTATTTTTAATAATATTAAAATTAAAAAAAGCTAAAGGTATTTAATTATATTTTAAACCTATCTAAGGCTGTATATAATATTTATAATACTATTTAAATTTATTAAAACTTCTACTATTTTTTAAAAATATATAAATAATACTTTAAAAAACTATTTTAATATATTTTATATAGTTTATTAAAATAATATTCTAATTTATAACTATATTTATAAAGAATACTTAAAATATATCTACTATATTTTATAAAAGTTAAAAAAAGCAGAACTTTATACTAAGTTATTTAAATATAAATTTACTATATTTAAAATTAAGTTTTTAAATCTAATTATAAGCTGTAATAAATTTTATATAGATTTAAAAAAAATTAAAACTATAACTAAATAATTTATTTTAATTTATATAATTAATATATAAGCTTTTTTAGGCTTTAGTAACTTTTACTACTAATTTATTTATAACTTTTTAAAACTAACTGCTTTATTTATATATTTAATAAAAAAATATTTTATTTATATAGACCCTAGATTGCTAGAAAATATTTAATATATTTAAAAATATTTTTATTAAAATACTAGTTCTACAACTGTTTAACTAAATCTATAATATTATTTTAAAAATTAATATTTTTAACTATATATTAAAAAAAGTTTTGTTTTAATATAGTACTAATAAAGTATTATATTTTATTTTATATTTTTTTTAAAAATATACCTCTACTAAATAGAACTATAAAATTTATAATAAAAAATTATTTACTATTATCTACTATTTTAAAAAATAATCTAAGCTAAAAAAAATTTTATTTTTAATTTTAATTATTATTAACTACTGTAATTTAGAATATTTTATATTTATTAAGCTGCTAAACTGCTAATAGGTTTAATAGTTTAAATTTTTATTATACTTTAACTTTAAAATTACTTATAAATTTAAAAAATATAAAATTAAGTCTAACAGCTTAACTAAAAGATTAGATAATTTTTTAAAAAAAATAGATATCTACTATATTAAAATTAAATAATTTTAAAATAAAAAATATTAATTTTATTTTTTTATTAACACCACCTCTAACTCTGCCAGAAAGTAAAAATAATAAAAAAAATAAATTTAAAAAAAAATATAAAAAATATACTGGAAATAAAGCTAGCATATATTATATATATTTAAAAAAATATAATATTAAAATATAAATAAAATTTATAATTTTTATTTAAAATATAAAAACCTTTCTATACTATATATAAAAAAGATAAATAAATTAAAAAAATATTTAAAGCCTTAGCTACTAATAAAGACTATTATTTAAATATATTATTAATATTATATAAAAAAAAATTTTTTATTCTATAAAAACTAACTATAAATATTTAATAATAAATAGATTAAAACTAATTTAATTAAATTAGTTTATAATAAATCTATTTTTAAATATTTTAAAAAAACTTATATATATAAACTATTAGTTTAAAAATACTACTAGCCTAATATCTACTAATATATAAAATAATAAAGTAAAAATTACTATATCTACTAAAAAATAATTTTATTTAAAAAAGTAAAATAAAAAATTTTAAAGCCTCTGCCAGTATTTAAATAAGTATAGTAAAATATATTTATAAATTTTATTATATATTTATTTAAAAACTAAGGCTATAATATTATTTTATTAATTATTAATTATTTAATAAAAATAAAATATTTAATATTATATAATTCTACTATTAATACTACTGCTGTTGTAACTATATATATTTAGTATATATAAAAATTATATAATTTATTTTAATTTATTTTTTTAAATAAAAAATTCTAATTTATTTTTAAATTTTAAAAATATTTAATATAATAACTAAATATTATTAGTAAACTTTTTATAGTATACTATTTTAAAACTAATAGCTAAATTAAAAAAATTAATATAATATTAAAAAAAATATTTTTATATTTATATAAATTATTTATAAAATAACTGGAGCCAGTAGCTTTTTTTAACTAAATTTATTTTAAATATAATTTATTTTAATACTATAAAAATTATTTTATTTTTTATAAACTACAGCTTTTATTTTTATATAAATTTTAAATTTATAGTAATTTTAAACAGTCTAGCTGCTAAAAATATAAACTATTATTAAATTTATTAAAATAAAAATATCTGCTATTTAAATCTAATATATAAAATAAATAAACTAATAATATAAATTAATAAAAAGTATTTAAAAAAAATTAAAAAGTATAGTTAAATATTTACTATATTAAAATACTAAGACCCAGTAAAAAACTTAATTAAAATATTTTAAAATTAGATAAAATTAAAAAAATTATTAGTTTATATATTTACTAACTAGCTTTATTTTTTAGTATAAAAATATATTTTATATTTAATACTAGTTTATTTATATTTATTAATAAAAAACTAGTTTTAAACCAGTACTAATTTCTACTATTTTATATAAAAATTAATAAATTAAAAAAATAAAAAGTTAAAAATATTTTTAATTTTATATAAAACTGTAAAAAATATAGTTATTTTTAATTAATATATATTATAAAGTAGATTAGATATTTAGATTTAACTGCTAAATTAGTTTAGTATTTTAAAAATATTTACTAAATAGTTAAAAACTTCTACTGCTGTTATTTTAATAAACTATAATCTATATTTTAATAAAACTTAGTTTTAAAAAAAATATACTATTATAGTATAGATTTAATATATTTATTTTATTTATTTTATCTGTTTTATCTGTTTTATCTGTTTAATCTATTTAATTTATTTAATTTATTTAATTTATTTAATTTATTTAATTTATTTAATTTATTTAATTTATTTAATTTATTTAATTTATTTAATTTATTTA
>NW_020291738.1:20180-83459 GCF_003184785.1 Aspergillus japonicus CBS 114.51
ATTAAATAAATTAAATAAATTAAATAAATTAAATAAATTAAATAAATTAAATAAATTAAATAAATTAAATAAATTAAATAAATTAAATAAATTATATAAATTAAATAAATTAAATAAATTAAATAAATTGTATAAATAAAATAAATAAAATAAATTTATTAAATTTATATTATAATAATATATCTTTTTTTTAAAGCTAAGCTTTATTAAAATATAGATTATAATTTATTACAATAAAAATAATAAAAGTTTTTAATTTTTAATAAATATTTTTTAAATACTAGACTAGTTTAGGAGTTAAATCTAAATATTTAATCTACTTTATAATATATATTAATTAAAATTAACTATATTTTTTATAATATTATATAAAATTTAAAATATTTTTATCTTTTTATTTTTTTAAGCCATTAATTTTTATATAAAATAGTAGAAATTAGTACTAGTCTAAAACTAGTTTTTTATTAATAAAAATAAATAAATTAGTATTAAATATAAAATATATTTTTATATTAAAGAATAAAGCTAGTTAATAAATATATAAACTAATAATTTTTTTAATTTTATATAATATTAAAATATTTTAGTTAAGCTTTTTACTAGATTTTAGTATTTTAATATAGCAAATATTTAACTATACTTTTTAATTTTTTTTAAATTTTTTATTAAATTATATTATTAGTTTATTTATTTTATATATTAGATTTAGATAGTAGATATTTTTATTTTAATAAATTTAATAATAGTTTATATTTTTAATAGCTGGACTGTTTAAAATTACTATAAATTTAAAAATTTATATAAAAATAAAAGCTGTAGGTTATAAAAAATAAAATAGTTTTTATAGTATTAAAATAAATTATATTTAAAATAAATTTAGTTAAAAAAAGCTACTGGCTACAGTTATTTTATAAATAATTTATATAAATATAAAAATATTATTTAAATATTATATTTAATTTTTTTAATTTAGCTATTAGTTTTAAAATAGTATACTATAAAAAGTTTACTAGTAGTATTTAATTATTATATTAAATATTTTTAAAATTTAAAAATAAATTAGAATTTTTTATTTAAAAAAATAGATTAAAGTAGATTATATAATTTTTATATATATTAAATATATATAATTATAACAGCAGTAGTATTAATAGTAAAATTATAAAATACTAAATATTTTATTTTTATTAAATAATTAATAATTACTAAAATAGTACTATAGTTTTAGCTTTTAAATAAATATATAATAAAGTCTATAAATATATTTTACTATACTTATTTAAATACTAGTAAAGACTTTAAAATTTTTTATTTTTCTTTTTTAAATAAACTTATTTTTTAATAGATATAGTAGTTTTTTATTTATTATTTTATATATTAGTAAATATTAGACTAGTAGTTTTTAAACTAGTAGCTTATATATATAAACTTTTTTAAAATATTTAAAAACAGATTTATTATAAACTAGTCTAGTTAAATTAATTTTAATTTATTTATTATTAAATATTTATAATTAATTTTTATAAAATAAAAAGTTTTTTTTTTATATAATACTAGTAATATATTAAGATAATAGTTTTTATTAGTAGCTAAAACTTTTATTATTTTTTAAATCTATTTATTTTTTTTATATATAGTATAAAAAGATTTTTATGTTTTAAATAAAAATTATAAATTTTATTTATTTTTAAATATTATATTTTTTTAAATATATATAATAGGTATTAGCTTTTTTTTACTATATTTTTTATATTTTTTTAAAAATTATTTTTTTTAATTATTTTTACTCTCTGGCAGGGTTGGGGGTGGTATTAGTAAATAAATAAAATTAATATTTTTTTTATTTTAAAATTATTTAATTTAATATAATAGATACTTATTTTATTTTAAAAAAATTATTTAATTTTTTAATTTGGCTGTTAGACTTAATTTTATATTTTTTTAAATTTATAAATAATTTTAAAATTAAAGTATAATAAAAATTTAAACTATTAGACCTATTAGTAGTTTAACAACTTAGTAAATATAAAATATTTTAAATTATAATAGTTAATAATAATTTAAATTAAAAATAAAGTTTTTTTTAGTTTAGGTTATTATTTTTTAAAGCAGCAGATAATAGTAAATAATCTTTTATTATAAATTTTATAATTATATTTAGTAGAAATATATTTTTTAAAAAAGTATATAATAAAATACAGTACTTTATTATTACTATACTAAAATAAAACTTTTTTTAATATATAGTTAAAATAATTAATTTTTAAAATAATTTTATAGGTTTAGTTAAACAGCTGTAGAACCGGTACTTTAATAAAAATATTTTTAAATATATTAAATATTTTTTAATAATCTAGGATCTATATAAATAAAAATTTTTTTCTTAAATATATAAGTAGAATAATTAGTTTTAAAAAATTATAAATAAATTAGCAGTAGAAGTTACTAAAGTTTAAAAAAACTTATATATTAATTATATAAATTAAAATTAACTATTAAATTATAATTTTAATCTTTTTTTAATTTATATAAAATTTATTATAGTTTATAATTAAATTTAGAAACTTAGTTTTAAATACAGTAAATTTATATTTAAATAATTTAGTATAAAGTTTTATTTTTTTTAATTTTTATAAAATATAGTAGATATATCTTAAGTATTTTTTATAAATATAGCTATAAATTAAAATATTATTTAAATAAACTATATAAAATATATTAAAATAGTTTTTTAAAATATTATTTATATATTTTTAAAAAATAGCTGGGGCTTTGGTAAGTTTAAATAGTATTATAAATAATTTATATAGTTTTAAACAGATTTAAAATATAGTTAAATACTTTTAGTTTTTTTTTATTTTAATATTATTAAAAATACTAATAATATTAATTTTTATAAAGTATTTTATTTTTTTTAAATTATTCAAAATTTTCTTTATAAGCAGAAGTAGATATTTTTTTTATAAAAATAATATTTAAAATATAGTAGTTAATATAAAATTTTAGATTTTTTTTATACTTTTTTATAAATAGTGCTGGAAAAATAACTGGTAATAAATTTAAATAAATAAATTTTTTTTTTTAAATTTTTTAAAAGCTATTTTTTTAAAGCTTATAATTTATTTTAAAATATTTTATATAAAAAACTAAACAGTAGAGACTTTATTTTTTAAAATAATAATATAGTTATACTTTTAGTATAGTAGTAGCTTTTTAGCCTTTTTAAAAAAAAATATTTTTAAAATTTTTGAATTTTTTAAATAAATTTAATTTTTTTAGTTTATTAGTAGACTTTAGTACTTTATTAATCTAATTTATTATTACTATAAATATTATGTAGTTGTAGTATATATAAATAATATATACTATTAATAAAATTAAATAAATATTTTTTTATTAGGGCTTTAAAAAATATAATATTTTTAAAATAGACTTTTACTAGTATATTATATAGTATTTTAATTTTCTAAAGTTTTAATAAAGTATTATAATAATTTTAGTAGTATTAACTGATAAATTAAACTATATATATAAATTAACTAATATAAGAATTATAGATCTTTAGCTATAAAAAGCTAAAAATAATTAAATAATAAATAAAATAAATAATTAAAAAATTATTTTTTTAAATATAATTATAGATTTTTAGAATTATTTAGATATAATAGATAATACAGCCCAACTTTTTTTATTAGTTATTAAATTTTATAGTTACTTTATAAATTTTTAAAAAATATAATAGTAACTAGTAGACCTCTGCCCAGCTTTAGTTTATTATTTTTAAAATAAAATATTTAATATTAATTATAGTATAGATTAGAACTTTTATATTTTTAAAATTTAAAGTAATAAAAATAACTATTAAATTAGTTTTTTAAAATTTTTTTAACAAAAATTTTGTTAAGTATAGTTTTTAAAATAGTATATAATTATACAGGGGGGTCGGCCTATTAGCAGCTTAAAGTAGATTTACTTTTTTTAATTATTTATTAAAATTACATAAATATAAATATTTAGATTACAGTAAAAAATAATATTAAAAGATTTATAAAATTTATAAATAAATTTAATTACTAAAAATAAACTTTATAAAATAATAGAAAAATAAGTAATATTTTAAAAGTAAATAATTATAAAAGTTTAAAAATAATAGATATAGTAGATAAATATAAAAATTTAGAAATAGAAAATATATAAATACTACTTATAGTACTTTAGTATTAGATTTAAAATAGTTTTTAATAAAATAGTAGTTTAATTTATAATAAAAATATTTTTTATAGTTACAGCAGTTAGTTTTCTGGTAGAGGGACTAGTAATATATAATAAATAAATCTATAAAATTATATTTAAAAATAATAGATTTTTTTAAATAGTTTTTATTCTAGGGTTTAAACTGGTTTTTTTTAAATATATAGTACTGGGTTAACAGGGGGTCTTTAAAATTAGTTCCAGTATTTATTAGTTATTAAAATTCTTTTATTCTCTAGTTTTTAGAGGAAAATAATAAATTTTGAATAAAATTTATTAAAATTTAAAGGGTCCTGGTACAGTAGTATGGCCTTTAATTTTTTATTAATTATTTATTTTAGTATAGTTAATAGGGCGGCTTTGGGCATTTCAGCTTTTATAGCTAAATATTAAAATTTAATAAAAAAATAATAAATTCTCTGCTGCTTTAGCAAAGGTAATATAAATTATTATATATATTATAAATACTATTTAGATTTTTAAAAGCTTATTTTAAAATTTTAAAAATATTAGTATAGTTATTAATAAAATAGCTTCTGTTTTAAATATAGGGGAGTATTTAGATATATATAAGGCCTAAAAGGCAGCTAGTTATATAAATAATCTAAAATTTAATAATAAAAAAATAATTAAAATTAATAGTTATTTTATTTTTAATCTGAGCTGTAAAGTAGATAAGGTCTTTTTAAACACCTTTAAACTTATTAAAATTAAATATATATTTAAAAAAAAATAAAAATAAAAAATTTAAAAATAATTAATATAATTATTCCTACTAAAGCAGCTGTAGTATTTTTAGTAATAAATATAAATTTTAAAGTTTATACTAGGATATTTATTATAAAAATAGTACTCTAAATAGCTTTAATATATTTAATCTAAACTTAGTTTTATTTTTTAAAAATAATTTCTTAGGCGGTATTTATTTTTATAAGCTAATAATTTAGATTAGTTTTTTTTTTTTAATCTACTTTACTTAGTAGATAAATAGTATATTTTTTATAGTAATAGTATATTAAGTATTAGTAAATATAGTCTTAGTATTTACAGTATATTAATATAGTTTATTATAGTAGTTATACTATTTTTTAAAGTATTTACTAATATACTGAATAAACTTTTTTTAGTTGTTTAGTATAGCTAAAGATTATAAAATTACTAGTATTTTATTAAAACTACTATTTTTAAAAATAAAAGCTATATAATATTAAAAGGTAGGCTGATATCTGGTTTTTAGACTGGCTAAATAATAAAAATAACAGTTTTTAGCTGGATAATTTTTAATAATTAATTTTTTAAATTTTTTATTAGCTACTGGGTTAGGCTATTTTTAGATTTATATATAAAATATAGCTTAAAAGGTATAAATAGGATTAAAAGTAGATAGGTAGTTCAAAAGATTACAGGTTATATACAAAGCAGTTAAAAAACAGATAGATTATTAAAATAAAATAAAATAAATAGGTTAAACAGGTTAAATAGGTTAAACAGGTTAAATAGATTAGACAGGTTAAATAAATAGAACAGGCGGAACAGGTGTATTAGGTCTGCACTGTGAAAATAGGGTCCTCCCAGTTCGCCCTCACACCTATAATATAAAAATAGGCAAAGTAGTTACTAATTTTAAAAATAAGTATTCAAATAATATATACCCTATATATGCTGCAGATATTAATTTTTTGGTATAAAAAAAAGTATAGCTATATATCCTATATACCATTATTTATAAAATATTTAAAATTATTTATAATAAGAATTAGTACTAAGGCTATAAGAAGTAATACTTCTAAACTAAATAGTTTTTTAATATATTAAAAAAAATATTAGTTATATAAATATATTTAATAATATTCTATATATTTAAATAATAATATCTAATACTATAAACTATATAGCTTACTTTAACTAATTATTTTGATTATATTACTTTATACTACTACTATAGACTTTTTCATATTACATTTTCCAGATGGTTTTAATATATATATTTTTTTTATTATTATTAATAAACTTACCAAACATATTTGCCTTATTTTAAAAAAATAATTAAAAAAGTAAAATACTAGGGTATTACCCTTATTAAATATATATAATCTTATAATTAAAACAAACTGCACTATTTTATTTCTAATAGGGATTTTCAATTTATAACTACATTTTAAGAAGGTTTTTTTATTTAAATATAAAATAGTTCTATTCTATTGCTGCTTATTCTTAAACTAATAAATAAAGTAAATATATAATATAAATAGTTAAAATAATACTATACTATAAAATTATATAAAAATATATTTTATAAATATTAATATTACTATTTATTATATTTCTTATTAATTTTTTATTATTAGTGGTAATAAAGAATATATTATATTGTTTTATATTTAATTCTTTTTATCTTAACTATAGTATTTAATTAAAGTAATTTTATATAAGGCTATTTTAAAATATATTATTTTAAATACTATAGCTAAACTAAATATTTAAAATACTAAGTTAAATATTAACCCTATTATTTCTTAATATATTAAGTTTTAAAATAATTAATTTGATATTTTTAAAAGTTATTTTAAATAACAGCTTAAATATTCTATACTACCTGTCTGTTTATTTTTTTTATATTAATTTATTAGAATAGTTGTTTCTTTTTATATCTAATATGAAAAATATTTTTAAAGAAATATTTTATATAAAGTTATTATTAATAAAAAATACTAAGATTATTTTAAAAAGTATTTTATTACTATAAATCTTAGTAATATCTAAGACTTTTTTTTATTTTAATACTAAAAAAACCTTTAAACTTACTGCTATATATATAAAGTATTTATATAAATACTAATATAAACTATTATTCTTTACTTTTAATAATATAGTATATCTATATCTTTACTACAGGTATATTATACTATTTACTATAAAAATAGTTATTACCTTAGTATATTAGCCTTTTTTATATTTTTAAAGTTGTTAATAATTATATATATTTACCTAAACTTTTTTAAATTATAAAAGATCTTTTTAGTTGTATTAATTATATTATTAAAACTGGTCTACTATATTAATAATTTTAATTTCTTTTAATATAGTTTACTAAAGCTGTTTAAAATAACTAATAAAGCCTTTTTAAATAATAATAATTATTAAAAAGTTAACTATATTTTAAAGTTGTATATAGTTTATTACAGTTAATATTATATACCAGTTTTTTAGTACTTTATCTGCTGAAAAAAATATAGTTTAAAAAATAATATATAAATTTATTTATCTAATATTAATATACCTAATTATATTTATACTTCTAAGTATTTTAAATACCTGTATATTAATATATTCTGTTATTTATTTAATATATTGATATACCTATTTATTTATGTATTCTTTTTTTTTACTTTTATAATTAAAAATATTAATTAATCTGTTTTTGTATGTTCAGTTTTGGCATTTTTTATCTTTTAGTATTCCTAAATGTCTTATTGTTTTGTATATTTTATCAATTACAACTCTGTATATTCTTGTTTATTGTAATTTCTATTTATATATATATAATATCTCTGTATATTTAATTAATTATAATAATAAAAACATCTGTTTTAAAGTGTAGTATATATAATATCTGGATACTTAATATGTATTATTAATAATATTCTGCTGTTTGTTTGTTGCCTCCGCCGTCCACACCGCCTGTGTGGCAGAACTTTCTATAGTTCTTGCCCTTCCGGACTTCTTTCTTAATATCTTTGTTATATTTAATATTATAAATAATATGAACTTTATTCCTTGTGTATAGCAACCGTTACACTCTTAACTGTATTAAGATGTTTTATTATTTTTAAAATATAATACACATTTCGGCCAT
The DNA here is from genome assembly GCF_003184785.1 of Aspergillus japonicus CBS 114.51. Taxonomy (NCBI): domain Eukaryota; kingdom Fungi; phylum Ascomycota; class Eurotiomycetes; order Eurotiales; family Aspergillaceae; genus Aspergillus; species Aspergillus japonicus. The sequence continues at coordinate 28,288 of NW_020291738.1, forward strand.
GTTGCTAGACGGAGGAATACTGGAAAAAGATCTAGAATTAGAACTATTGGATAAATTAATAGTAAAACCGCCAATTTAACCACCAGCTATACTAGAAGGTTTAATACATTAAGCTTTGTATACAAATAATTAAGCAGAAGTACTCATAACTAAAAATAGTTTCAATACAGTAAACCTGTACTTAATATTATACTTAATATTACTAGTATTAGATATATTATATAAATTATTAAAGGCACAGTATACCAGTTAATTTTATATTAAAAAAAGTTTTTAAGAACTTTCCAAGGTTTCTTAGAAAGACTTCATTAAACTCTCACTTTTGCATACAAATTGGGTGCGAAAGTAAGATGAAAGTAAGAGAAAGATAAAAGAATCAAAAATAAAAAAAATCAAAGATTAGATAAATAAGAAAAAGGCTAAACTGCTAGAATTAATTAGAAAACTAATTTTAAACTAAATTAAAACTGATTAAAGTAATTGTTCTCTTAGATAGGACTCCAGGGGTCTTTTTATTCTTATTTATAGCCAATTGGCTATTAAAAACATATAAAAAACATATAAATTTATATAAAATTTATATAAAAATTATATAAATAGAGCAGGGCTGAGAACAATAGAACCAGTAGTTGAATAGGGCCTAGAATAATTAATAAAAGTAAAGCCTTTTGCTCCGCTGCAGGGTGGGCGAAACTTGGAACATCAGTCCGCCAACTGGTCGCCTAAAGCTACCAACTGGTCTAAGGCTGCCAACTGGCCTAAGGCTGTGAACTGGCAAGCCTAAGGCATATCTTTAGTGGCAGGCAGGGCTTAAGGTGGCGGGCAGGCAGGAATGGCAGGCAAGCAGGCCCTGAGGCAGCGCCTGGCAGTAGTGGCGAACTGGCAAGCCTGAAGCCGCGAACTGGCGAGCCTAAGGCTGGCAACTGGCCAATCTGCCCACATTGCTGACAGTTTTTTATAATAAATATTTAAGCAACAGGTAGAAAAAGTAAGAATTATCTAGTATTATAAATAAAAAGAATATTTTAGAAAGTAAAATATAAGGTTTAGATAAAATTTTATAATATCTTTATACAGTAGAAAAAGGCGGAGGTTTCTTTATATTAATTTTTTAATATTTTAGTATTTTTAAAGTAATGATAAGCTTAATATCTTCTTCTAAAGTAATTAAACTTAGTATAGAAGCCTTTAAAAAATTAGGTAGTTATATAAAATAATAAACAGATATTTAGCTATAAAATAAAGTTGCAGTAGTTAATCTTAAGTATATTCAGTCTAATAGTTTTATTAGCTTAATAAAACTGGTCTAATTAAAAAGGTTAATAAGGATGCTATATAAAATACTTCTGTTAATATTCTAAAACAAAGAATACAGGCAATAACAAGCCTAAAAGGTAGAAAAATTAAAGTATTAAATAATATAGTAGATATAATATAATATTTTATTATTTAAATATAATTAGTTTAAAAAAAGAAATGGTTTATAAAATTAGATAATCTAATATACAACTTGTGTTAACATCCAGAATTACTACTAATAAATAAATAAATATATGAATAAACTACTAAACAAACATCTTTAACACCTCTACACTAATAGACTTTTTAATAATAATAGAAGATGTAAGAATATATAAAGTGGTGGTGTAAATAAGTAGTAAAAAACTCCTAAATAAATAACTAATATAGAATAGTAGAAATAGTAGAATATAGTAGATATAAATTTAGAATAGTTAAAATAGTAAATATATATATAGAATAAAACTTATAAATCAGATAGCAGGGCAGAATTTGCCAAGGTAGATAATTTCTATAAATAAATATAAATATAAATAACAGTATTATCAGTAAGTATAAAGAATATAAAAATACCTAGTAACTGCAGACAGAAGAATTGCAATAAATAAATAAATAAACATCTGTAAAAGATAATATAACAACTATTCTATAGAAAATAAAATATTAGATTGTTAAAATAAGAATATGCTACTAAATATAGCACTGTATAAAAAATATTGATGTAATATAATTAATATAATTAATTATGTAAAGGACAGAAGAAAGGAAGAAGTTTTTAAGAGACCAAAGAATAGCTGTAGGCGGTGTAAGAGGCGGGCCGCCAAAAGACGGCAGAATCGACATCCACAAATAATGCCACAGTAAGATTTTTTAAACACCTTTAAACTTATTGGAACTAGATATATGTTTAAAAAAAATAGAGATAAAAAATTTAAAATTAATTAATATAATTATTTCTATTAAAGCAGCTGTAGTATTTTTAGTTATAAATATAGATTTTAAAATATATATAAAAATATTTATTATAAAAATAATAACCTAAATAGCTTTAGTATATTTATTTAAAACTTGATTCTTTTTAAAAATATTTTTTTGGTATTATTAGCCCTTGTAAGCTGATAATTTAAATTTGAAATATATTGCATTTAGTAAGTAAAAATAATTTTTTTAATTATAATAGTATACTAAGTTTTATTAAATACAGCCTTAGTATTTACAGTAAATTAGTGTAGTTTATTAAAGTAGTTATACTATTTTTTAAAATATTTTTTAATATACTAGATAAATTTTTCTAGGATACTGGATATTACTAAAAATTTTAAAATTTCTAGTATTTTATTAGCACTGCTATTTTTAAAAATAAAAACTATATAGTATTAAAAAATAAGCTAATATCTGTCAAGATCGCTATGGCAATTAATGAAGTTTATAATATTATTAATTATAACAATTAAATTAAGAAGTTTAGATGGGTAAGAATATAAAATGTAGAAAGTTCTGCCATACAGGCAGTATAAAAAATAAAGATAACAGATCAACAGCAGAATATTACTAATAATAAATATTAAGTATCTAAATAATATATATACTGTACTTTAAAACAGATATTCTTTTTATAATTAATTAAATATATAAAATATTATATGTATAGATAAAAATTATAATAGATAAAATATATAAAACAGCCAAATATTTAGAAATATAAAAAATATATAGAACAAAAGATATAAAAATTCATATTTTTAAATATAAAAAAAATAAACAAATATATAAACAACACTATATTAATACATTAGATATTGGAATATATTAATATAGCAACTATTTAAAATATTTTAAAGTATAAATAAAATTAGATATATTAATATTAGATAAATAAATCTATATATTATCTTTTAAACTGTATTTCTTTTAATAAATAAGATATTAGAGGACCAGTATATAATATTAACTACAGTAGACTATATATAACTTTAAAATATAGTTTATTTTTTAATAATTATTATTATTAAAAAATACTTTATTGGTTACCTTGGGCGGTTTGAATAGTATATAACTAAAAAAATTAAAATTATTAGTATAATAGGCTAGCTCTGATTACATAATAAATACAACTGGATAGTTTTCTTATAATTTAGAAAAGTTTATTTAATATATATAATAATTAGTAACTTTGCAGATGTAAAAAGAGCTAATATACTAAAATAATAACTTCTTTTTTATAATAAATACTATAGTATAGCTGTAGTAGAGATATGGATATACTATATTACTAAATATGAAAAATAATAGTTTATATTATTAATTATATAAATACTTTATATATATAACAGTAAACTTAAGGGCTTTCTTAGTATTAAAGTAAAGAAAAAAGTCTTAGATATTACTAAGATTAGTATTTTAATTATTTAGTTTAGCTAAAGTATTTAGAACTGTAATATTAAATATAATATATTTTAAAATAGTTTTATATAAAATTATTTTAATTAAATACTATTCTAAATATAGTAAATACTAAATATAAAATAATATAGTATATCTTTTATTACAGCTAAAGAAATTAAATTAATTACAGATATAATAAATAGTAATATTAGTATTTATAAATTATATTTTTATATAATTTTATAGTATAGTATAATTTTAACTGTTTAAATTATATATTTCCTCTGCCTGTCGGTTTAAGAATAGATAGCAGTAGAATAAAACTATTTTATATTTAAATAAAAAAACCTTTCTAGAATATACTTATAAATTAAAAATTTTTATTAGAAATAAAATAATACAGTACGCCCTAATTATAGGATTATATATATTTAATAAAAATAATATTCTAATACTTTACTTTTTTAATCAAACTTACCTAAAATAAGACTAATATATTTAGTAAATTTATTAATAATAATAATGAAAAGTTGTATATATTAGAACCATTAGAGGAAAGTAATATTCGAAAGTTTATTATAATTATATAAAATAGTATAATTAAATTAATTAATTTAAATAAACTATATAGTTTATAGTATTAGATATTATTATTTAAGTATACGGGGTATTGCTGAACATATTTATATAATTAGTATTTTCTTTAATATATTAAAAAACTATCTAGTTTGAAAGTATACTTTTTGTAGCCTTAATACTAATTATTATTATAAATAATTTTAAAAGTTTTATAGATAAAGGTATATAGAATATATAGCTATACTTTTTTTAATATAAAAAACTAATTGCCGTATGTAGTATATTTATATATAAAATATATATTATTTAAATATTTATTTTTAGAATTAGTAACAGTTTTACCACTCTTAATATTATAGGTAATATTTCTAAGTATATATAGTAGATTATTTTTTATAAAATACAAAGAATAAGTATTAGGATTAAATTTAAAAACAGGTATAATCTTTTTAGTATAAAGATTTTTAGTATAGCTATTAATAGAGTGGGTAACGGCCAGGTCAGGTCAGGTTAATTGGAATTTTTATACCTGACCGCCAGGTTATGGTTAGGTTAAGAAAATTTTTATACCTAACTATAGTATAGCTAAAAGCTAAACAGTTAACCGTTTTAACTATTTTTAGTACTAAAACCTATCTACTATACCTTTTTAGTTTTAGTATAGTTAAGGTATATCTAGGTTAAACGGTTATTAACCTGGCCATCTAAACTGTTGCTAAAAAGTATATAAAAAAAAGCTTTTAAAATAAGATAAAAGTAACTTAAAGAAGAAATAGTATCCTTATTATCTATATTTTTAAAAAATAATAAAAAAATCCTAATAGTATTAACAGAATTCAGCCTCTTATAAATTAGTAGCTGTTATAGTATAGAATATAAAAAAAATATATAATTACAGCTCTATTTAAACTGTATATTTTAACTATAATATACTATACTACTAAAACTATATATTTACCCTTAATTAAGCTATTAAAAATAATTATACAGTTTTTAGTTTATTTTTTATTTTTTTAATTTTGGTTTAGGTAGTCTATTAATCTTTTCTTTTTATTTAAAAAAGCTGAATTATATATTATAAGTTAAACTTTTAAGTATAATCTATATTATACTATCTACTTAGTCTTTTTCAGTAACTGTACTTATCAGAAACTATTTAATTAAAGACTAGATACTAATTTTTAGTAGAGTTTTATAACAGCCCTTTTTAGAGCTTTTTTATACTCTGATTTATTATATTTAATTAAGCTTTGCTTAAAATAAAAAAGGTTTTTATATCTTAAGACTTTAGATATAATTTTTTATTTATAAGACAGCTAGGTCTAAGAAGTACTGCAGATGCCTTTAGTAGTATATAAAAATATAATAAATTATATTTATTTAAAAATATATCTATAATTAAAATAATACTATTTTTATAGAAATTTTCTACTTTTATTTTTTTATATCTACTATTTATAGAGTAGTTTTAGAATTATAAGTCAACTATAGTTATTTAGCCTATTTTTAAAAAATAGCATTAAGCCCTTTTCTTTTATTTTTTAGATTTTTATAAACTATAATAATTTTTAAACTAAAATAAGTCTTTTAAGCTAGCTCTTTTTATCTTTTTTAAACCTTAAGATTATGTGTATTGCAAAAAATCAAAAGATTATCTTATATTTATCTTTTTAAAACAAAATTTTTATTTTTTAGGATTGGTGGTAGAAGACAACCTTTTTTAAAGCTTATATATATATTTAAAAACTACTATTTATTTTTAGTTAGAAAAGATTATTAATAATATAAAACAGCTTTTAAAAATATATTATTCTGTAATAGAACCCCTTATATCTATTATAAAGTATATCTTTATATTTTACAATATTTAGGACTTAAAAACTTTAAAACTAGTTTTATAAGCTATTATTTTTATAAGAGTTGTAAAAGAAATATTATTAGTTATATTCAAATAAATAATTACTTAGATACTAAGTAAAGGGCTATTACAGGTATTTTTTTATTTTTTTAAAATAAATTTTTTTTAATAATTATTTTCTTCTAGGCCTTTACAGCCTATAATAAATTAAATTTTTAAAATTAAGTTTTATATTCTATAATTACCTGTTGTCTACTATTCTAAATAGTTAAGTATATTTAATTTAAATAAATAATTAATTTTACTGCTTTATTTTTCTACTAAAAGCCAAGCCCTTTTAATTAAGTACAGATTAAAAAATATTTTTTAAAGTTGTTAAAAAATATATATATATAGTTATTATTAAAATTTTTAAATATTAAATATATATTAATTACAGTAGACTGCTGGGCCAGTCCTAATTAAAAGATATTTTTTACTTTAACTGGATACTTTTTAATAAAAAATATAGATTACTATAAAGTTTTACTGGGCTTTTAACTAGTATCTGAATTCTATACTAATAAAAACCTAGCTATAATTATACTATTAGTTTTATATAAATATAATTTTTTCTGTTAGTTGTTAGGTATAACAACTAATAATACTAATAATAATAGTTTAATATTTAGTATAATTCTATTTAAACTTTAAACTTAGTTTAGCTAAAGTATTTAGCTTTATAATATCTTAACCAATCCCAACCTTTTAAAGATTATTTAAAGCCAGTACTATATTTTTTATTTTACTTATATAATTTAGCTTATAGTTAATACTCTTCTGCAGAAACTCCAAATTAAGGCTTTAAATAATACTATTAAATATATATAAAAAAATAATAATAAAAGTTTTAAAACCTCTTCTAATATTTTAAAAACTTTTAAAAAAATATATTCTAAAAGCTGTTTAGAAAAGGCTAATATAGATATTTTTTTTAGGAATTATTTATAAAAGCCTTTATCAACAGCTTCTAAAATCTTTTTATTAACTATAATAATTTTTAATTATAGATTTGGAAAATTATATAATTTATAAATATAAGTTTTTAATACTGTAAAAAGTTTTAGCTTATTTAAAGACTTAAATCTAGCTTAGTCTTTTATCTTTTTTTTAACTGTAAAACCTGCTGGAACTTAATTTATTTTATAATTTACTAAATACTTAAACTCTGTTAACTAATTTAAAGCTTTATTTAGCACTGTAACTATAGTAATATTAATTATTTTTATTCTACTATAATTAAGTACAAACAGATAAAGTATCTTTTTAAGCTTTTATACTTTTTTTTTATATTTTATCTATCTAAAAACAGTAGGCCTTATATTTATAAAGTTTATAATATTTATAATAATTTTTTGTTAATTATCTAAATTATTTAATTAACCAACTAATATAAAAACAGATATTCTGGAAAAAAAAGATTTTTAAAAACTGCAGAATATATACTAGAAGCTTTAAAAGTACTATTATTATATCTACTAGGCAGAAGACTATATTTATATAATTATAACTACTCTAGACCTAATATTAAAGTTTAAAAAGTTTAAAAAAAAATATATAGCCAAATAATAATATTAACTGGTATAGGTATAAAAAATACTAAACTATTTTTAAAAAAATATTCTATTTTTATTGCAGTTGAAACCCGGCTGTTAATATATTATTAATAGTCTCCGGATCTCTATTAAGCTTAGATAAAGCCTTTTATAATATTTTTAAATACTAAAAACTCTTATCTGCAGCAGAGATATTTAAAGAAATAAAAATATATTTAGATATTAAAGGTATATAGCTTATTAAAATATATTAGCCTATACTAATACTATTCTAAATACTATAGGGTATACTAATATTTTTATATACTAAAAGTTCTGCTAAAATTAGTTTTTTATTTTCTATTAGATAGCTAAAGATTTCCTTTTAGTTGCAACTAATAGTGTTAGTATTAAATATTTATTTAACAGTTTTTAAATATCTACTATTATTACCAAAGCTGTTTTTATTTTAATATAATTAAAACAGTTATACTTTAAATATATACTAATTATTTTACAATTAGTAAAAAGTATAAAAATATTTTTAATAATTTTAATTTAGATTTAATTATCTTTATACTAAAAGAGTAAAAAAAGAATAAGTTAATTACTATCTTTTATATTAATAAAAATAAAAATATAAATAATCTTAAAGATAATTTTAAAAATAGATTATTACCAGAATTAGAAAAGCTGGGCTTACCTAAGTTTTTAAATATTATATATATTTAGATAAAGATAAAGACCCGGCCTTTACAATTTCTATATTAATATAATTACTATCCTAGACAGTATAAAAAGTAGTATAAAATTATTAGTATATTAATTTAATATTAGATATTATTTTTATTATACTAGGTTTTCTAAAAGTGTTTTGCAAAGTACAGTATATCTATTAAAAAAGTAGATAAAGCAGGTAGAGCAGATAAAGTAGATTAGTTAAATCTAAAAAATATTACTATACTATAATTAAAAATATATTATATTTTATATATAATATATATAAAAGTAATATATAAATTATTAATTAATTTATAGTTAATAATCTATCTGCTATACCTAACCTTTCTAACCGGCAGATATAAATAGTTGTAAAGGCAGTTGTACCTTAATCTAATCTTAACTGTACAGTTAAAAAATTTTTATATTTTAATCTGATTATACGGTTATGGTCAGGTTAAGGTTAAGGTATAACAGTCAGGTTCAGCCACTCTAGCTATTAATAATACAACTTTTAAAATTTTTACTAATTTTAAGGGTATATATAAAATATATATTTACTAAATATATATTAATTAAATATAAAAATATATTAATAATTAGCATATTTTTAAAATTCTGCAGTTGTATATAAAGAATATATAGAACTTTTTTAGCCTAAGGTAAATAAAATAGTATATTTGCTATAGTATTTAACTTTCTAAAACAGTAGTAGATATACACTTAATAATTTTAAATATAGTAAAATATATAAAATATAGATTTAATTATTTAATAAAAATAGTATTAAACGTTATTTATCTTAAAATTCTGACAGTAGATATATAATTAATATAGATAACTGTATTAAGTTTAGATACTTTAATTATATATTTTATTTTTTATAATACTTATATAAAATAAAATACTTTTAACTTAGTCAGCCAGTAGTTCTTCTTAGTATTAGTAAGTATTTTTTTAAAAATATTACTGGTATTACTACTGTATATAAAAATAGCTTTAATAAATTATTATAAATAAATTTAGATTTAAAATAATATACTATAATACCTATATTTTACCAGCTTATATTAATATTAATATAAAAATATTTATTTATTTAAAAATATATAAGGTGCTTTAGATTTGTAAATTTATTTGAAAAAAATTAAAACAACTAAAGTTTCTCGAAAGTAGAATTTAAAATTATAGTTTTTAATATATATTTTTATTTTTTATTTTTATCTTTATATAGTCTTAGTAACTGTATTTTTTAATTTTAGAAAAAAGCAGCTTTCTGTATATATTAATTTATATAGTAGTATAGCTAATTAGTAAAACTAAAAAATATTTTAACTTAGTAAGATTTATAAAAAAAAACATTACATAAATAGCTTTAACTTTTATTTTAGATGTAGAAAAACTAAGGGTGTTAATATATTAACTAAATAAAATTATTAATAAAAATTTTATATAGGCTTTCTTCAGCTTAAGTTTTAAATTTAATTTTTTAAAACAAGTAAAAATAGCAGATAAATATTAAAAGTATTTATTAAATATATTCATATAAACAACCATATTATTAATATAAATACAGATAAATATATGAAATTTATATAATATAAGCTCTATTTATTTCTGCATAAAAAAGTAAAATTAATAAAGCCTATAATTACTATATATAAGATCTTTTAATTTTAGTATATAATAATAGTAAAATAATTTCTATAGTTTTTTTTAATAGGCTATTAATAGAAGCAGGTGATAAGATTAAATATACTAATATATTAATATTTATAAACTATTTATAAAATACTTTTCTATATAAAAACTAAATAAAGGTTAGATTCTGTCTTTTTATTTACTCTACAGAGATTAATAATGATATATTTTTTAAACTACCTATTAATAATTTTTTATACTATAAAGACTAGATATAATAAAGGTGTATAGCCAATAGTATAGAATATTTTATTTATAATATTTTAATTAGCCTTAGAAATATAATATATATATAGTTTAGGTATATAATCTTTTTATTTTTTTTTAAATAAAATATACAGCTAATACTTTTTAAAGATTTAAACAATACTAATATTAAAACTATTAGATAATATCTATATATTATATAATAATAATATCTTTTTAAAAATATTTTTTAGTTTAGAATTTTTAGTATAAATAACTATACTGTTTACTAATATACTTATTATATTATTTAGCTGTTTAGTAATATATAAAGGCAGCTGGGTCGACTTTTTAAAAAATAAAAAAATTCTTAATAGTAAAATAAAAGATATATTAACTATTTAAAACAGCTGGGTTGGTATACTAAAAGATATATTTTTAATCTAAAGCAGTAACTTAATATTTTAGAAATTACTGCTATACTTAAAAACTAATAGTATTAATATAGAAAAAGATGCTTTATTTATACTAATATCTACAGTATATATTAATATACTTATAATATAAAGTTGGTAAAATAAATTCATTATATTTATATATAAATTTTTAAACATAGTTTTTCAAATATATTAAAATATTTTAAGTAGTATAGAAAATAAATAGGCCAATTCGGCTGTATTATTACAAATATAATATATAATAATATAATTATTATTAGTAATAATACTAATATAAATATAATATTTTAAAGTAATTAGCTTAGATATTTGTTAATAGCCTTAATAAATAAAAAATTAGTATTAACTAAATAAGCAACTAAAAAGACACCAGTTTTATACTTAGACTTAAAAATAAAATTAAAATTAAAATGTTTTTTTATATATTTTAACAAAAATATAGGCTTTAAAATATACAGGAACAACAACTGACTGTACTATTTATATATGTATATTAATGTTTTGAGTTTGAATAATTATCTAAACTAAAATAATAAATTCTTAATATTTTTAAATAATAGTAGTTTAATTTTTATAATTAAAAATAATATTTTTATATCCGATTGTATTAATTCCGACAAAACAATTAGATTGGAGTTTTTTTTCCACTAAATATACTTTAAATATAATATATCAAAATACAGAAATATTAGCAGGATTAGTATAACTGCTGTCTGCAGACTTTAGTGTATTAAGGTGCTTGCACCTTCCTGTATCAGCTGCGTTAATAGTCTATATAGTTTATTATAGGTAATATACTTAGCCTCTTAGCCTTTTAGCCTTTTCAGAATAAAATAACTTTTCTATATTTTATTATCTGTAATATATGTATATTACAGTTGGTAGTATATTTTATATATACTTTAAACTGCTTTATTTTATAGTATGTTTAAAAATTATATTTTTTTATTCTTTAATATTATACTCCACACGTTTTTATTTTATAATATATAAAAGTATATTAAAATATATTATTTCTAGATCTTGTTTAGAAACTAGTTGCTTATCTTTTTTTATATTTAATATTCATATATTTAAATACTTTTATCTAAGTTTATAATAGTATCTTTTATTTTTATATCTGCTAATATTATTTTTTTATTAAAAATAAAAAATAATTTTAGTAAATTTTATTTAGTTTTATTTTTTAAGTATAATTTTTTTACCTGTTATTTTCACTGTATTAAGTTTTTAACTGTATCAGAACTTTTATCTGTTATAAAAATACTAAAAAGTTATTATTTTAGTATTTTTAAATTTTTATTTTTTTTATTACTTATAATAATTTTTAATATATTATATAATACGGCTGTTTGGTTGATTAACCTGTATACTATTAAAATATTATAAAAAAATAGTATTACTTTATTAACTATACTAAATTATTTTTACTGTTTATAGATAATTTTTTTAATTTTTTAAAAATATCTTAGACAAGTACAGAGCCGACTAATCTATTAACTAAAAAAATATTTATATTTATTTTTTTTAAATAAGTAAAAATATTTTACAAAGTTAATATATTAGTTATAGACTTTTTACTTATATATAGTATAAATTTATATACCAACTTAATAAAAATACTTTATAGTATATTAAATATATATAACTATATACTATTAATCTGTTTTAAAATTATAATTTTTAATAGCTGCTAAATTAGTTTATTAACTGCCTATTTCTAAATAAAGCTGTTTTTAAATTTTTATATTTAGTATATTATATATTAGATTTATCTAATTATTACATGTGGCAAGAATAATATAAGTTAAATATTTAATTTAAAACTAAGTTTTTAAACTTTTTAAAATATATATATTCTGTATTAGTTGTAAGTGCTGTATTAATTACCAATCTAAATTAATTTAACTTTAAATATTTTATTATTTTAATATACTAAGCTAGTTTAATTTATTTAATTTTATATAAATATTATTTACTATATTTGTTATAATTATATACTGCTGCTGTACTAAAATTAAAATTATTAATCTATTTAAAATAATAAATATTAAAATTAATTTTAGTAAAGGATTATTTATTAATTTAGTAGCCTAACTGTCCAGTACTAGTAAAAGACCTATTAATATTACTATATAAAATAATTTATATACTTTAATTTTTAGTTTTTAAATTAATATATATATTATAAATTAAAATATTAATACCTGGTTTACTAATATTAATAAATATTTTAATAAAAATAGTATTATAAAATATATTAATAAATATTTTACTATTAGTACTAATAGTTGCTGTTATAAAAATCCTTTTCTACTATAAAATATAAAATATTTGAAAACTAATATTAGATATTAAAATATTAGTAATATTAGATATTAAAATATTAAAAGTAAAAAGTTTTCTACTAATAGATTTAAAATATTAAAAATAAAAAATATTATTTATATTAAATAAAAACTTTAGCAATTCTAGCTTAAATAATAGAAATAATAATAAATCTATTTTTAATAATTAATATTAAAATAGCTATGGCAGTAGCTATAGCAGTAAAAATTAATATTATTAAAAATAAAATAATTAGAATTAATATTTTTTTAATTTTAAATATAATATTAAATATAATAGTTAAGGTCCTATACTTAGCTTTTTAAAATATTTATATTAGTAAAAAACTAATAAAATTAGCTATTTCTAGTCTAACTGCCCCTTTAATAATCTAATTATTAGTTGCTATAAAAATTTAAACAGTTAAAAAATATATTATTAAAATATATATTTTTTTATTAACTATTTTTATAAAAATATTAATTATAAAAACAAAGCTACTGTTTAAAATAAATATTTAAATATATTTTATTAATACTGTATTATAATAGTACTAGTTTAAAGTTACTAATTATAAAAAATATTTAATTTAAATATTTAGTTTAGAAGACCGTTAGTTTTATAAGCTGCTATATTAATTTTATTTTAATATATATGATATTATTTACTATTTTAATAGTATTATATATTTATATAAAAATATTTATACCAACTTAATAATTAATATATTTATATAAAAGATTTTACTATATACTTAGTTTATTTATGTTAATAATCTATATTATGAACTGTATATAATATAAAAGTATTTTAATTTTAATTTATAAAATAATATATCTAAGTTTAAAAAATATACTATATTATTAATATTTCTGCAGTATTTTAAATATTAGATATTTTAATAGTAAAATAAAATTGCTAAATATAATAGCTATAGAAAAGATTATAATAAATACTATAATAAAAAATAAAGTAAAAATATTTATTACAGTAATAAAATAGTTTAATTATCATAATTAAAAAAATAAAAATAGTTAGCTGTAATACAGCTGGAATTCCTATTTTTAGATTCTTTAGACTTTTTATAATAAATATAAATACAGCTAAATAAATATATTCTATATATATAATAGACTTTTTAATATATTATAAACAGTAAATACTATTAATTAATATTTTAAATAAAAATATTTTTAAGACCAGTAGAATTTATATTAGTTAATACTACTTTTATATTAATTATATTTTTAACTGTAATCTAATAAGAAACTTTATTCTAATAAAAGTAGGGCTGATATAAGTTAAAATAAAAATTAATATTTATTATAAAATTATTTTTTTTAGAATAGTAATAATTATTAGTTGTAGAGCTATTAAAACAGAAGATTTTTTTAATATATATATAGTATTAATATTACTTTTAAAAATTAAATACAGCTGCTGCTGTTAATAAATCTACTATTTATATTTTATAAATTTTACTAAGCTGATTATATTTTTCTCCTATATAATTTATTTTATACTTAGCTATATTTTAATTATTCTTTATATAACAGCTAAGTATATATTATTTAAAATAATTTTATTTTATTTTCTAGCTCTAATACAGATACTAACAGAAATACTTAATTAGTATTAAAAATATTTTAAATGCAAAACTCTATTATATTATATTATAATAATTATAATATTAGATTTATATTAAATAATTAATTTTATAGATATTTTTTATATAAAAATATATTATTTTTAATTATATCTGTTATATTAATACCTGCAGTATCTAATATTATTAAGTTTTTAAAAATTTTAACTAAAAAAGTATATAGTTTTAATTATTTTATATTTTTATATAATTTATACTCTGTAACTGTTAATATTAAAATTAATTATACTAATATATTATATAATATATATATATGAACTCTGGCTGTTTAACTACTATTATTGGTAAAAATTTTACTAAATTAACTACAGTTAATATTTAACTATTATATAAGTTATTAAATATTAAAGGCCTTAGTTTTAGCTATTATACTATAAACTATACAGTATTTTAAATTCATTTTTTTAATTTAATTTTTAATCTAGATAATTTTTATTTATTTATATTACTATTTAAGTCTAGATAGTGCCTGGTATAGAATTAGATTTACTTATAAAAAATATTATAATAGTTTAAAAAAAATAGTTTCTAATTTTAAATATAGTATATATATATTATATTTATATTAAGACTTTATTTTTATAATTTAATATAAAGCTATAAAGTATACTAAAGTATATATAGTATTTTAAAAATATATAGTTATACTGCTGTATATAAAAATCTATATTTTTATTAAAATTAAAATATTTAAAGTTTTTTTAAATAAGATTTTATTTTTAACTTTATAGCTACTATATTTACTAAAAATACTGTTTTATATACATATCTAGTAGACTATAAATTTTTTTTATTAAAATATTTAATAAAATATTTAAATTAATTTTTTTAGTTTACTATATTTATTTAGATCCACTATTTAATAGTAAGTTTATTATAGTATACTATATTAGTTGTAACTATATAGATTATACTTATATTTAAAATAAAAAAATATTTAGCTGTAAAACAGTTATTAATATAGTTAATTCTAAATATTATTATTATGTTAATAGGGATTTGGCAGATATATATATTATAACAGCTAATATTACTATACTAAAAAATAGTTTTTTATATTCTATACTAAAATATTACTAGTCTAGTATTTTTATAATATTTAATACTAATAATATTATTATTTTATTAAACAAAGTAACTATATACAACTGCAGTAAAAAAAATACAGTTAACTAATTAATTAAAATAATTAATAACTATAATATTTAAATACTACCTAATAAAAGTAATATTAGTATAGTTAATATATCTAAAAAAAATATTAATACTTCTATATAATAGTTAAAAAACTATATTTTTAAAATATATATATATATTATATTTATTTTTAAAATAGAAAGATAATAAATAATATATTTAAGTTTTTATAAAACTAAGGTAAGCTGGAATCTGCTAAATTTTATATACTATTAAGCTATTTTATTTTTATAGTATAAAAAATATTTAAAATAAAGATAATAAATATAAATATAAAGGCTGTATAATTATTAATTTAAAAAGTAGTAATATTAAAACTATTTAAATTATTTATTTTATTTTATACTAAAAGAATATATTTAAGCTTATTTATTACTGTTAATATATTATTATAGTTAATACTACTACAATATTTTACTAATAATTTATATAATATAAGTATTAAAATTATTTTACTATTTTAAATTGTTAAGGCTAAAAAATCTTTAATATTATAATTATAAAATATTTTAATAGTATTTTTTATATTTGATATAATATAGATTTACTTTTATAAAACCTAGTATATATTAAAATATATATTAATAATTTTATTACCGTATTCAAGATATTTAATAGTATCATTAATAATAGTAGATGAAAAAAATAAAGTTAATTCTAATAGTTATCTATATTATCTGTATAAGGTTTTTAAATATATAAAATTAATTAATCTAAAAATTTAGCTGAAAAAGATATTTTTTATATTTTTATTAGTAAAAGTATTTAGTTAAAAGTTAATATTTTAGAACTTATTATATTTAAGTTAAAACTTACTATACTATATATACTATTATTTTTTTATATTTTTATTAAATTAAAGTATTATTTTAGACTTACTGGTTACTTTTAATAGTAAATATATTAATATATATAAAAAACAGTTCTGCTGTAATAATAAAAGATATTTTTATTAAAAGGCAGTTTTACTAAAAAATATTTTAAAAAAACTACTCCGCCTGTATACTGGTTAAGCCTACTAAAAATAAACTTAATATTTTTAAAATATTTTAATATAATTTTACTAATCTATATATTTTTACTTATTTGAATTCTAATAAACAGTTATATATTAATTTTAATATATTAAAAAACTATAGTATTATAGTATATTATACCTTTAAATATATTATCACTTTAAATAATAAACTATTTTTATCTTTTTATATTAAAGTGTAATTTATTTTTCTATAAGTTATTTTTTATACTTTATAGAGACTTGCTATTAGCTTATAAAAATAAAAATTACCTATTTTATATAGATAATTTATAAACTATATTATATAATTAAATCTATATTTAAGCTGTTTATTATTTTTATTAATTATATATTATCTATAGAAATCTGTACTTATAATACTATATCTTTATATATAATTATTACAGTTAAAAAGTTAAATCTATATTTTATTTATATTTTTTAATATATTTAATAATTTACTTATTACATATATTACAGATCTAGTATTATAAATATTATAGTAAATACCCTATTTTATTTTTCTAGAAAAAAAAATAACCCCCTACTATATATTATTAATTTTAATAATTATACAAAAAATATATTTACTTTTAATATTAAAGATAAAAATATTAAAATATTTAATTTTATTAAAGTATTTACTGCTTATATATTTAAGTAATTATTTATTATATTAATATATATATTTTAAAAATTTAAAAACTATATATACTATAAATATATTTTTAATTTTTATATATTTAAGATTCTAAGTATACTCTGCAGTAAAATAAAGCTGTAAACCCAGCTGTTCTTTTTTATATTAAATATAATAGTTTTTTATGTATATTAAAATATATTATATTTAGTATTAATAATAATAAAGATATTATATATAGTATTAATAATAATAAAGATATTATATACTTTAATACTATAATAACTAAAAAATCTTGGCTATATTTACTATATAGCCTAGCCTAAAATATTTTTTATATAACTATATATATTACTATTTGAATTATTATTTATATTAAGGTTTTAAATATAAATTATATAGTAATTTACAGCCTATTATTTTATTATTTATTCTATTCTATACTATTACTTTTAATTTTATTATTAACCTTTGTTTATATAATAGATGCAATTAATTACTTATTTTAATAAATAAATTTATAAAAAAAGGAGAATATATTTTAGGCAGGGCAGATTAGAAAGTACTAGAATAAAAAAAATAACTTTTATATATTTATAAGCCTATAATTAAAGTATATTTTATATATAGATTTTTAATTAAAACTAATAATTTATTACTAATATATTTTATAGTTTTTTTAAAAGTTTAAAGTACCAGTAGCTATTTAGCACCACCGATTATTTTTAAATAAGTAAAACTTTAAAATATATAATCTAGTTTTTAAAAGTTATACTGTAGTATACTACTACTAAAGGGCTGTTTTAGATTATATAATTACGAAATTTTATTATATTATTTAATAGATTTATCTATCTTTAATAGGTTATATACTATATAAAATTATATACAGTATAAAGCTTAGTTAGCTGCTTAGTTTATTAAAATTATTTATATTAACTTAAATATATTAAAACTTTGTATCTGTATATTTTAATACAGAAAATACTATTAAGTATACTATAGTTTATATAAAATATAAATTTAATATTAGATATAAATCTATATATTTTAATATAGATAAAGTATATCTAAGGCTATATAAAAAATACAGCTTATCTGCTATTAAAGATATTTTATATAAGCTAAAATATTAGTTCTTTAGTTTTTTTAATATTATTAAATATATTAGATGCTATATATACTATTTTATATTATCTAACATATTTAAAATTTATTTAGTTATATTAATATTATAACTAGAATTTATTTTTAAAAAATATTAATCTGTTTAGCTGTTAACTACCCAAACTGCCTGCGGTTAACAAAGCTAAAAACTAGTAAAAAATTTAAATATATTTTTAATAAATATATATATTATTATAAATAAATTTTTATATATACCAAGTATTTAGTTTGCTGGTTTAAATATAGTCTAGAATATAATAAGTAAAAATATAAATATAATTTTAATTTATTTAATTTTATTTATATATTTAAAAGTATTAATTAACTAATTAACTACCTTTTTATTACTTTATATTTTTTATTTTTATTAACTTTTATATATTTATTTGTATTCTATACTTTCTGCTT
This sequence comes from Aspergillus japonicus CBS 114.51, assembly GCF_003184785.1. NCBI lineage: Eukaryota > Fungi > Ascomycota > Eurotiomycetes > Eurotiales > Aspergillaceae > Aspergillus > Aspergillus japonicus. The sequence continues at coordinate 47,472 of NW_020291738.1, forward strand.
TATATTTTTTATATATTTTTAGTATATTTAATATTGCTTTATATATTTCTACTTATATATATATAATATTAAAAATAATATATTTTTTACTAAAAGTAACTGTAAATACTATCCGTAGACTTTAGTATATTAAAATACTTATATTTTTCTATATTAGCTATATTAATAGTCTATATAGTTTACTGTAGATAATATACTTAGCCTCTTAGCCTTTCGGCCTTTTTAGAATAAGACAACTTCCCCACATTTTGTCATCCGCAATACGCGTATATCACAATTAGACTTTAGAATATTAAAATTAGTAAAATTATTAAATATTTAGATAATTAACTGTATTATAGATATAAATCCGGTAAAGCAAAAAAATATATTGTAAATATAATATACTTTTTAATTTAATATATAGGTCTAATATTAGTAACACCAAAAGATATACTTAGAGATAATATTTAAATACTAATTAAGTCGGCCAAATTAGTATTTATAATAGTAGATAAGTATTTTATATTTAGATATATGAATATAAATTTATATATATTATTTAAACCAACTTATACTGCTGCAGATTTTTATATATATAAAAAGGCTCTGGATATTATATTTTTTATATAATAATCAGATTTAATAATAGTATTATTATTAATATAATATACAGTTGGAATTATATCTAAAAGCCTAGTAGTACATATTTTAATATACTTATAAAGAATATTTTTTAATAAAAATAAAAATATATAGTTTATATATAAAATAGAAAAGATATTTTTAGCAACAGTAACAAAAGGCCCTATAATTTTAGTATTTTTAACAAAGTAAATATCTTTAACTATATTAATTATATATCTTTCATTATATAATACGGAAATCAATAATGTAATCGGACACCGAGCCGGCGCGACACCAAGCCGGCAGCCGCCGCGCTGCATCTTGCACCCCCAGTAACTTAAAGTTAAAGAATTCACCCAAACCACCTTATATTAAAATATTGTATAATCTTTTTAGTATTTCTTTTTGTACATTAATATAGCCAATACAGATAAATATTTAAATCTTACTGTTAAGATTTTTAAAAGTAGAAAATTTACTATAAAAGCCGCCTGCAATGCCGCATTTAATATTAAAATAAGTACTTTTAAAAAGTATTTAAATAGTATTAAATTATATACTAAAAAAGATGCCAATTATAGAAAACTATCTGTAAAAAAAATATATATATATTAAAATAGTAGCTTTTTAATATAGTCTACTAAAAACTATTTTATAAAATCTGTAATACTTAATTCTCTGCCCAGCTGCTATATTAAATAAAATTAAAGCTAAATTAATAGAATACTATATTAAAATATTAGATTACTTACTTTATTAAATATTATCCAGAATTAATATCTAAGTTTATATTAAAGTATAATTATTAATATACTAAATATAAAAATCCTTATTTTATTTAAAAATAGTTTAATTTTATTTGTAATACAGTCTAAAAATATAGTATTTTTAATAAAAATATAGTATTTTTAATAAAAATATATAAAATATAAATAAAACTAGATTTTAAATAAAAGTTGCTTTAACTGTTTATATAATCTGTAGCTTAGAAATATAAAAATTGTATACTAAATATATATAGTTAAAAAACTATAAATAAATAACTTTAATTATTATAATTTTAGTTTTAAAAATAGTACTACTACTGCAGATTATCTTTACAGTACAAAATTATTAATTAATATAGTATAGAATCTGTTTAAAATTATATTATCTAAATATTAGTAAAAATAGCTGGACTATTAATAAATTTAGCTTTAACTAGCTTTAGAATATATTTAATAGATATACAGCTTTAAAAACTATTAGAGTAAAATTTTTAACAGCTATAGCAGTTATATAATTTAGTAGTTTAATTAATTTTATATAGTATAAAAAATTATTTTTTTATATATACTAGTCTACTTATTATATAAACTGCAGCTGTTTAATATTATATACTTTAGACTATTAAAAAAGTTATATAGCTGGTATATATTTAAAGCTATTTATTATAAAAAGAAATTAATTACTAAGCTTAATTATTTACAGCTATATTATAGTATATATACTAAGGCCTTTTCTATACTATAGATTTAATTAAAAACACCAAGTCTACTAATATTTCTATATTTTACTTAGTTTTTTTATTTTAAAAAAACACCTGTAAATTTATATAAATTTAAAAAATAAAAATAAAAACTCTAAAAACTTATAAATTAAGACCTGGTATTAATAGTTTTATATAAAGTTATTAAAAAAGTAATTAAAACTGCAGAATAGTTTATAAAGAATACAGTTCTACTTTAATAATAAGTTAAGCAGTTCTACTTTATTTAAGCAAGTAAAAAAGAAAAAAAAGGCCTTATATTATTATATATAGTATAAAAATACTTTAACAGGCAAAAAGGGCTTTAATATAGCTTAGATATAAAAAGTTAAAGTAATTTAGACTGCAGTACTAAGGCCGGCCAGGGTATACTGGCCAGCCTGCTGCAGTATATATAAAAATAAAAAATATAATTATTTAAAATACCCTTATAAAAATAATAAGAATTAATATATATAGCCTTTTATTAGTGGTTTAATAGCCTTAGAAAGCGGCCAGCAAGGCAGTTAGCAAGGCGGCGGCAGACTGCCGCCGGCTTGGTGTCGCGCCGGCTTGGTGTCCGATTACGTTATTAAGATTGATATGATTTATCTAATTAATTAAGACAAAGTTGTTGAGGAGGAAGTTTGGAAAGTCAACCAAGCTAAAGAATATCCACAAAGCAGAAGCTAACAGTAGAATATTAATAATATTAAAATCTATTACAGATACTACTGTTTTAAAAACAGACATCCATATTAACCAAATATATAAAGTATTAATATAATAAAAACTACTTAAGTGCACAAATATAAAAGATAATAATCTAAAAGATATAAAGATTATAAAATAAAGAAATATTTAAAAATAGTAAAATATAAATAAATAAATATTAGATATATCTACTAATATAATATTTATAATTATAAATAAAATTATCTGTAGTAAGATTTTTACTATATACTTATTTATTATACTGCGGTCTATATTTCTTCTAGCAGATAAAATACTGTATAATAGGTATACAGTGGCAACTATAAAAAATAATATACTTATTTAAAACTACATATACTTTTTAATAATTATTATAATTACAGAACCTTTTATTTTTAATATATAAAAATTTAGTAAAAATACAGCTATATAAATTAGGTCTATATAGAGCAGATTTAAACTAAATAATTAATATAATAAAATATATTTTTTATATATTAGGTAGATTAAGGCGGTATGTATACTTACTAATAATTTTAAAAACTTTAAATAAATTAATATATTATTATATAAGCTTAATCCTTATATTCTTAACAGCAGAAATAGTGTACTTTTAATATAAATATAAATATATAAAGTTGCTAAATATAAATAATATTAAAGTATACTTTATATTATAAATTCTTTTTATTTATATAGCTGCAAATTTTAAGGCTTTTTTTATATTTAACTAATATAAATAGTTTTGTACAGTAGCAGTATTAATAAAGACAACTTTTTTAAACCAGCCGAAATATTAATATTTAAATATTTATTTATACTTAAACAGAATAGTATTTGTTTTATTATAAAATTTTAAAAAAATAACAACTTTAAAATTTAGAAATTTAAATATGGTACTGTTAGTATTTTAAAAATATTTATTAAAATAAAAATAATTAAAAATTAATTTAATTAAATTTTATAGCTGATATAGAAATATGCTAAATATAAGTTAATAAGGCAACTTCTTAGTAGCAGCAGATAAAAATAAATTAATAATAATAATAATAAATAAAATAGTTAAAAACTACAATTTCTATTATATAGTTGTATATTTTATTATTATTTTAATAGTTTAGATTATTTATTTTAATTAACTATTAGTTTCAAAATATACCGCAGTAGAGTAATACTATTTAATATATAAGTAAAAAAACAGTTCTTTTTAAAAAAATAATATAAAGTAAATATTATAATTAAAAATAATAATAACTAGAACAGTTTAATTATAATTCTGTAATAAATAACAGCAATTCCCTATTTATTAGTTTTTATAGTTAAATAGCTAAAAGCTATACTAATATACTTTATAAATTTATTAATAATTATAAAAACTTAATTATTACTATTTTTAATGGGCAGGGTTATAATAAAATCTATAATAAAAGTATAAAATAATTTAGTAATAGAAATAATTAGTTACAGAACTCTTTACAGGTAATATTTACAGATACAGTTTTTAAAATAATAAAAATATTAATTAATATAGTTATATAAATATTTAGATATTTTATAAATAATAAGACTATACAGTTTACAGAGGAAATATTTAAATTCTTAGTAGTACCTTGTATTATAAACAATTTTAAAAAATTCTAATATAAATAAAAATAGTATATAAATCTACAGCTTTTTAATAATATAACTGTTATCTGTAATAGTATATTTAAGTATTTTAAAATTAACCAGTTTAATTATTTTAGTATTAAAATTATATATAATGTACTTTATTATATAAAGCAAACTGTTTTTTATAATATGAAAAAAATCTGCAGCAGAAGTAGATTTAAAGATACTAATAATTTTAAATATATAAAAATTATTAATATATTTATTATAAATTTATTGTTTAAACTTGTCAGCAATCTTAATAGTATATATAATAAAAGTATTTTTAAAAATATTTTTAAAATTAAATTTATATTTTTTAAAAATATATTAAACTTTTTTTACAGTAGTTGAGACAGGGTATCTATAACAGTATTAGTAATACTAAAATAGTAATATACAACTAAGTAAAATTACTAAATATATTAACTTATATAAGCTAACTAGAAATTAAAATATTTAATAGCAACAGTATTAAATATAACCTGTTTTAATAAAGTAACTATACTAGAATAATTAGTATAGACAACTAGAAAAATATTTAAATATATAGTCTATATTATATAGCAAAGTTTTTATAGCACCTAAATAAAATATAATACTTTTAATTTAGTAGATTAATAGTTCTTTTCAGCAGATATTAAAATACAACTAAAAAAAATTAGTTTAATATATATATATAAAAATAGCTTTAATATATTTTTATACTTATAAATATTATTAAAATAATAATGTATTATTTTATAGCTATTATAATAAGTATTAAAGTCTAAATATACTTATTTAAAAAATATAAACATACTAGCTTAAAAGTATTATTAAAGTTGTTTTAAAGTATTTTAAAAGCACAAAGTTCTTCTTTAGTAGAGTTAAAAATTAAAGTCTTATTTATATAGTCTTAATAAAATTACTTAAGATATTTAAATATATAATTAATATAGGTATTTATTTATATTTTAAAAAATATTAATATTAATATAGCAACTTTTATAAAAGTTTGAGTATAAAGCAATTATATTTTATACTTTTAAAAAGAAAGTGCTTTACTTATATAATAATTTATATAGTAGCAAAGCTAACCGGTTATACTAAAATATTAATTTAACTGTATAAGTATTTTTAAAAATAATAGTTTATATATAGTAGTAATCTTATCTTCTAAAGTCAACAAGCCTAAAATATTAATATATTAACTAAGTAAAAGAACTAATAGAAAACTAATTGTAACAGATATCCAGGGTCATGTGACCTTGGACCTTACCACTTCCACCGCCAATGCGGCATGTAGCTAGTTATATATACAATATTACATATATTAAGCAGTCACAGGTTATAAGCCCTTGTAGCTATATTTTTTATTAAAAATAGCTTTTTTTATTATTTTTTTATTAAATTTTTCTATTTATATTAATATTTATAATATTAACAGCTTTTTATATTTTAAATCAATAGTTTATATATTTTATAGAGTAGAGAAGTTTTTAAAATATTTTAGCTAATTTAGCAACTAGGCTTAGCATCTACTAATCTATAAATTAATAAATTATATATTTTTATTATATAAGCAGTGTAGCTATATATTATACTATAGTATTAATAAAAAATCTATTTAATATTAATATTTCTAAAGCTATACTAAAGTTAAAAGATTAAATAAACTAGCTGATATAGTAATATAATCTATATAACTATTTTAGATTTATAAATTCTAATATATAAAAATTACTTTAAAGCAGATATACTATTTTTAAAAAACTAGTTTTTTATTTAAAAAATAAAGATAAATATCTATAGATTTTTGCAGTATATATAGTAAATAGTAGTAATCTACTAATACTATAGGATTTTTAAAATAATATTACTAATACTAAAAAAAAAACTATACTTTAGTAAATATATATAATTTTAGCATTTAAAAATAAAATTAGTTAAACTATTAAGTTTTTATTATTTTTAGTACTATATATAAAGCTAGTTTTTTAATATACTTTTTAAACTATAATGTAGCAGTTAAAATATATTAATTTTTTTAGAAAATATATAAAGTCTTTAGCTTTATAACTATAGTCTATTTATATAATAAATAAATATCTATATACTATAATAGTACTGTTAATTAAAATATATTTTTTATAAAATTTATAAATACTTTTAATAAATTATATAATATTAAGACTATAAATAATTTAATAGAATTTTTATAATATTTTATATTAATTTAGAATATTACAGCTCTGCAACTGTTTATTATAAATTAGTATATAACTTTTAAAAATTTAACTCTATTTTTATTAGTTTATATTTTTTTATATATTATATAAAATTAATTTAAAAGAATTAGTTTTTTTAGTTATTAGCTTATACTATTAATAATAAGGCTTTATTTAATATTATATTTAATTATAATAATTACAGTAGTTAAAGCAGTAGTAGAAACTATAATTATAAATATAATAACAGCTATAGCTGTAGTAGAAATTAATTTAATTTTAATATATAGTATAAATATAAACAGCTTAATACTGCTAACAGAAACTTAATATTCTGTACTTTTTAGTAATATAATAGAAATTATTTTTTAAGTAAATATTTATTAAATCTAATAAATAAAAAAAATATAACTATAAGTATTAATATAATATTTAAGTGTATAAATCCTATGCTACTGTTAAAATTATTATTTATTAATATAGTTAATATAAATTATAAGTATTTTAATATTTTTATAGTATTAGTTTATTTTAATATTAATACTATATTTTAGATAAATAAATATTTAAATTACAGGTATAATTAGATACTTAATTTTAATAGTATTAAAAGTATAGTATATTTTAAATAATACTTTACTATTTTTATATTTTATAACTATTAAGCTATAATAGTAATAGATAAAGTTTTTTATACTATTAGCTACAGTACTATATTTATTAAACTTATGAATAAATAAAATAAGCTGTTTAGTATACTAAAACTAGACTATATAAAGTTTATATTAGCTTTAGTAAATAATTTTATTTTATATAAACAGCTGGTATATTTTAGTATATATATATATATATATTAAAATTAAAAATATAATATTCTTTATTACAAATAGTAAATAACTGGACTATACTATTACTGGTATTGTTTAATACTTTTTTTATATAACTAGTATAGTAAGTTTTAATATTATATATAGTTTATATAGCTGTAGTATTTTAACTTACTTATTTTTTACTAATTTTATAGCTAATATTATTAAAAAACTAGCTAATATACTATTTTTAATATATCTGGTATATTAATATATAATCTATACCTTTAAATATAAAATATATAACTTTATAAAATATATTGTTAGCTTTAATATTAAAAAAAGTATTTTCTTATTACTGTATAATTTTTTTTTATAAAAAAGATTAGGTACTTTTACTATTATATACTAAATTATATAATTTTAATCTATAAGTTTAAAATTTTATATATACTAATATATAGTCTACTGCTAATATACAGCTAAACTAGTATATATTATTTTATTATTTTTATAAATTATATATTTTATTACTACTGGGTATTTCTTTTTAAAAAATATAGTAAAGTTTATAATAAATTTATTATTATATAAAATTATTTTAAATATTAGCTAAATATTAATATTAAATATATTTATAGTAATAATATACTGGAATACCAGCTGCTTATAATTTACTACTAAAAATAAAATATTATTTAAAATTCTGTATTATATTACTAGTTTAATTTTAATTTAATTATTAAAATTAAAAACAGATATTTTATTAAGCTGTATATTTTGGTTATAGCTAATAATTAATTACTTTATTATTTTTAAAACTATATAATTTTTACTATTAACTATATCTAGAATAGGTTTATATATAATTTTATTAAAAAAATATTATATAAAATTTTATATAGTATATAGTTAAATATTTTTTACTAAAAAGCCCTAGACTATTGCTGCCGGTATTTAACTTTTAAAAAAATATATAATAAATTAAAAAATTATATATTAAAAGACTGTTTTATCGCCGATTTTAAATTAGTTTATAAAATTTATAATATTAAAATTTACTAAATTATTTATATTTATAATATTATATTTAATAAATAACTAATTTTATAGATACTATATATAGTACTTATATATAATTTTAATTTTATATATAATAGTGCTGCTAATATAAAGTATATTAAATAAAATAATTTATATTACTAATGTTTTTTTACTATACTTTTTTAATATTAAAAGTTTTTTTAGGCTAATTTTTTTAGTAATCCAGCTTTTAAAAATGTGGACAGTACTGTAGATTTTAATTAGTTTATTAAATATAAATAAACTAGTATACTACTGCTACTGCTAAGTAGAAATAATATTATATATAATACAGCTGTAATACCACCTTCTGCTATTAAAAATAATATTTTAAATAATAAGCTGGTAGTTATAGATTTTTTTAATTATTAATAATATTTTTTTAATACTAGTATTTTTAAAAACTATACTGCAGCTGTTATATTATTTAATTTATATTTATAAACTATTTTATATACTACTTAAATTACTATAGTTATATATTATTAATATAAATAATAACCCGGATTTTTATATTAATACTTTTTATAATTTTTTTATTAAAAATTATTTTATTTATATTTTATTTATTAATACTGCAGTTATACGGCCTGCTGAGAATCTGACTAAGTATAAAAAATCTTTTATTATAAAAAAGTTAATACTATAAAATATTAATTATATTTTTATTAGCTATGTTAATACTATAGTTTATATTAAAGTTTTAAAGTAATATAAAATAGTTTATTAAAAAATATAATAATAGATTAAGTAAAGTATTTTTAATATTATATTATATTTATATAAATATAGACTTCTACTTTTTAAACAGGTGTAGAAGATTAAATATAATAGTATATATAAAATATACCTTATTATTAAAGGCTTTTACTAGTATACTAAAAAAAACTATTAAATAAAGAAAATCTATATTATAGTTATAAAAAGTATTAGTTTTGAAATTTTTATTATTTTTACTGCTATATTTGGCTGGGTACTATATAGTTTTAATATTATTACAGTTTTTTTAATATTAAATTATATAAACTAATATATATTAAACTACTGGATAACTTTTAAAAAAATAGTATATATAGTATACTTATTAAATTACTGTATAAATTAAAGTAGGTTTTATATAAATAGTATAATATATTTTATGACTTTTTTACTGTAAATAGTTTTAAATATTTATGTATAAATTATTTTATATTTATTAGAAAACACCTTTTTATAGTTATTTATATTAATAATATTTTTTTATTTATACCGGATCTTTTTATAATTAATATTTTTAAAAATTTACTAAATAGTTTTATTAACTTTACTAATAATAGTCTTTATATATACTTTTTTAAAATTAATATTATATAAATAGATAAAGATATTTATTTTTTATAGAAGTTATATATTAAAAACTATTTAAAGTATTTTGGCCTATTTATATATAAAGGCGTTTTTATACTATTTAACTATAAAAGTTTTTTACTTAAGTATATAGAAACAGTATAGCTGGATAATATTAAATTATATTAAAAATATAATAGTATACTAATTTAGATTATATTTAATATATATTTTAATATTATATATATAATTAGTAAGTTGTTGTTTTTTACAGTAAATTTTAATAAACTTTATATTTAAACTATAAATTTTATCTGGTATTATTTTACTATTTTTTTAAATTATTTTTTTCTTAATATAAAGGCCCTGGTTTTATTCGAAATTATAATACTAACTGGGCTAATTTTATATTTATAATATTATTTTAACTTTTAGCTATATTTTTAAGCTTAGAGACAGGCCTATTTTCTAAAGTTTAAAAAATAGACTGCTATTATACTGTTTTTTACTAAAAGTAAATATGTTATTTAAGCTGTTGTAATTTAAAAAGTTTTTTAGCTTTAACTTTCTTTTATTAAATTAAATATTTAATACTTTAAAGCTATACTGGTATTAATAACCAAGCCTACTGTAATTTATACTAATAATTAATCTACTATTATTTTAGCTAAAAATTCTAAATTTTATATAAAAACTAAATATATATTAATTAAATAGTATTTTATTTAGTATAAAGTATATACTAAGAATATTAAATTTATTTATATTAAAATAACAAAGTAAACAGCTAATAATTTTATAAAACTATTTAAATATATAATATATATTTACTTTATTAAACAGCTTAGTATAGTAGACTATATAATCTAATATTTCTATATTTATATATTTTTTATTTTATGTTTTAGAAATATAAGCAGCTTTATGTCTTTTTTTTATATATAATTTAGTATATAATGTTTTTGTTTATAGAGGGTGTAAAAGATATTTAGGGTTATATAATCTTGGATTTTACTACTTCCACCGCCAACGCGGTTTGTAGCTAGTTATACATACAATATCATACATATCAAGCGGTCAAACTAATATATATTTTAGTTTTAATTTAATATTTAAATCTTAAAGCTTACTAAAAATTAAAAATAAATACTTAAGATACTTTTTATATTTATAAAATATAATAATAATATTATTAATATATATCTTGGCAAAGGCACAGAACTTATACAGATTTAAATCTATTTAATACTAAATAAATAAAATAGAATTAATAAAGCCTATAAAAATAATATAAAAAATTTCTTAACTATAGTATATTACAACAGTAAGGTAATTTTAATAATATAAATATATAGGCTATTAATAAAAGAATTAGGTAGTATTAACAACAGTAATATACTTATATTCTTTAACTATATAAAAAATATTTTTTTATATTAGAATAGAATAAAAATTAGACTTAGTTTTGCAGTTTACAGCTTTCAAATTAATAATAAAATAATCTTTTACTTAGCTGTTTATATATTTTTATACTATAAATATAGAATATACTAACAGTATATATATCTTAGTATATAATATTTTACTAGACTTATAAAAAAGATTAAAAATAAAATTAATTATTTTATAATTATATCCTAAAAGTTAATAGATGTAAGGTTTACAGGCAGCAGTATATTTTTACTATTTTTTTTTAAAAGAATTTATATCTATTAATCTTTAGAAATATTAACTATACTAATATTTAAACTATTAGGATTAGCCTATATATTATAAAATATAGCAATTAATATAAAAGATTCTTTATAACTACTATAATAAATAGTTATACTATTAAAAAAAATAAATATTTTACTTTTATTAGTATATTCTACTTTAAATAGTAATATATATTTAGGTAGCCTAGGGCCAGATTTAAATAGATAATTAGTTTTAAACTAAATTATAGAAGATAAATAAACAGCTGTAGATATAAACAACTTATTTTAATATTTAAGAATATAAACTAGGGTAGTTTTATATATTTAAGTATAGCCTAGATATACAGCAGTAAGAATTTTAGCTGTATAAAAAATTTTATAATATAATACTAATAATTATAAGTAGAAGACTGTAAAATATATAAATTTGAATAATTAAGTTTAGTAATATAGTTTTTAGCTTTATATACAGTAATATATTTATTATTACTAAATATTTCTATTTTTAAGTAATAATTTATTATTACTAGTAATAATAATTTATTAACTGCTTTAATAAAAAAGAAATTATTATTAACTAAATAACTATATATTAATAATCTTATACTATTTTTAGATTTAAAGATATAATTAGTTTTGCAAATGCTAATAATTTTTTTAATAAAAAATATAATTTAAAAATAAAAAAAACTAATAATATATTTAGTAGTATATACAGGTGTCTTTGTTAATCTGTTTAGTACTATAACAGTTTAAATTAAAAAAATAAAATTATAGTAGAATTAAATACTGGTAATTTATTTTTTATAGTTAAAAATAAGTTTCTTATATTATATAGTATTAATACTAATAAAAATATTTAAAAAAAGTTTTTTAACTAGATAAATATATATTTTAATACAGGCAAACACAGGGCTAAATATATAAGTATATAAAATTTAATATTTTAAAAAGTAGATATTTAAAACTATATACTGCTTAGTCTAATATATTAAACCTATACCTCTAATATAAAGTATTTTATAAATATTATATATATTAATATTAAAAAATTAAAGTAAATTAATATTACTAATAGTAGTAGTACAGCTAATATTAATACAAATTTTAGTATATTTACTTATTATATTTAAATTAACTTCTACAGTAGTAGATTTAGGTAATTTTAAAATTAGAATATTTTTTTAATATTATTAACTTATTAGTTATATTAATTTAATATAATAATAGAGTTATTATTAATAGTAACAGTAAATTTAATAGATTTAAGTTGTGTAGATATTACAGTATAATATTATAAATATATATATAATTTATATTTTAACAGGAATAATATATTATAATTATTATGAAAAATAAAAAACAGTTTATCTATAATAATATTTAAAAATATAGAAAAGATTTTTTAGTAATTATTTTAAAAAATATTAATGTTTTTCTTAGTATAGTTGTTTTTAATATAAGTAATATATATATTATTATACTTTTTATAGTATATATTATCTTTATTACAAAAATCATTATATATATAATTTTTATTATATTAATTATAATTATTATATAGGTTATTCTCTATATACTAGTATTTAAAGCAAAATTTAGAGCTATAAAAATAATTAAAAAAAACTAGAAATTAAATATCTATTAAAAGAACTATAGATATTAAAACTATTATATATATTGAAAACAGAATTATAGGTATTTTTAAACAGAATAGAATTAGTTATAGCAGTATATATATTATTATAATTATAATAATTATTATAATAGCTAAAACAAATATTTTACTGTATATAATTAGTATTTGAACTCTAATAATTTTTATACTAATTTTGATTTTAATAACTATTATTATATTAATTTTAAGATTAATAGTTATTTATAGTTTAATTTAATAACTATAATGATAAGCTATATTATATTTAACTACTTTAAAAAATATATAAATATTATTACTAATAAAACTGCTACTGGTTATTTAACTGCCAGTTTAACTACTAATAGTTTTAAAATAAACAACTAAAATATTTTTAAAAATTATTAGTATAATAATTATATTTATTTTGGTTATTATAATAATTATAATTATTTAAATAATTATTATAATAATCTTAGAACTATTTTTAATTATAAGATTTTTAGTTACTATAAGATTAGAATTAATTACTATAATTGCAACTATTTCTATTAATTATATATACTAGATCTTTCTATTTTTACTGTTAATTATTAAGATTTTTAAAAACTAGCTAATAAATATCTGCTCTATTAGTTTTATTAGAGTAATACAGAAACAAGTATTAATACAGTTCTATAAATATAATAATTAGTTAGAAAAATTATTTATATAAATAGTATAGATATACCAGATTATATTTTTTATAAACTAACTAATTAATTTAGAATTTATATTATTAAATCTATAGTATATACAGTCTAGTTTTAGAAGTACAGCTAATAGACTAGAGTAAAATTAATTTAAAAAACTTTTAATTTAAGTATTTTTAAAGCTTATTATAATAATGATTAACTTTTTAAATTTAGATATACTAGAGGTAAACTAGATTAATACAGTACTATATAAATAAACTTATAAATTTATTTTAACAAGTTTTTTACTATACTAACAAATAGTATTATATATATAATTAATAAAAATATTTATATTTTTATAAAATATATTACAGCTGATTTATTTAATAAACTTATTATTATTTATATTAGACTAGAGAAAACCAATCTTTTTAGACTTTATATTCTTAATATATATTATATATATATTAGAATTATTTTTATTAGGATTAATAAAGCCTGGATTATTATTATATTAATTATACAGAGGCGGAGAAGAAAAAAAATTATTACTACTACTAAAATATTTTATAAAATTATTTATATAATTAAGCAACTGTATAAGTATATTTTATATCTGTATTAATAAATTAAATAGAAAAGAATTAGAATTACTACTACTAAATTATCTAAAGCTACATTATTTAATAAATAAAAAACCAGATAGTAGTCTAAATAGTCTAGTATCTAATAAATTAAAAATAGTACTAACTATTTTTTAGAGTAATTAATATAACAATATTTATAATATAAGAATAAAAAATATTTAACAGTAAAAAATTTAGTATTAAAATTTAAAATAGAAATATTAGAAAATAAAAAATTAATTTAATTAAAAAATAGATTAGTATAGGTACTAAGGCTGTATACACATCTAAGCAATCTATTATATTAAAATCTAAAATATTTAATATTTTTAAAATAATTAATATCTTTAGAATAATTAATAAATACAGAATTAAAAATAAAAAATATAAAAAAATAAAAAGTAAATTTATTTAAATGTTTACTAGCAGAAAAAGCACCAGAAACAACATATTTTAAAATTTAAGGTATTTAAATATTAATATCTTTAATATTTTTAATATTCTTAACTTTTTAATATTTTAATATATTAACATTTTTAACTTTTTAATATTCGCGTGTTTTAAAACTAATATTTATTAGTTTAACTAATTTATTTTTAAAAGTAGTAATAGGACTTAGTATTAGGACTTTTAGTAAAATAGGCTTAATTAAATAAAAATTTAGTATTAGTATAACTTAAAAAATTAAAATTAATAATAATATAAATATATTTATTAATAATTAAAAATATATATATTCCAAAGAATAGGTTAATTTAATAAAATTATTAGATAAGTTTTAAAAATAACTGTTGCTCAGCCAGGCAGTAAATAGATTAGAACTAATAAAATACTTAGTATATTTAAAAAAAATAAATATTTTTATAAAAAATAAATATTTTTATAAAAAATAAATTTGTCTAGATTTTAAAAAAAAATACATATAGTTTTTTACAGAAGATAAAATAGATATAATAAAAGTAATATAGTAAACTTAAAAAAAATAAAACTATTAAATCTATTTTAAAAAATATAAATATTACTGTTAAAATAGTTAATAGTTTAATAAGTAAATTTAAATAATATTAATACTACTAAGTAAATAAATAAATAAATATATAAACAAAGCTACTAGATAAATAAACCTTTTTAACTACTTTAAACTAATAAATTTTAACTATAATATTAAAGTAAGGGCATATAATAGAAAGGTGTAAATAAGTAGTAAAAAATTATTAGCAAAAATAATTAGTATAAAAATTAAAAAATATAGATAATATAAAATATAAATTTAGTAAAATTAATTTATATATATAGAATTATTTAAATAAATTATAAAATAGGGCTAGAGTTAAATAGAGCAGATAACCTACAGATAAAGACAGATATAAATAGCAGAATATAGAAGTTAAAAATACAGCTAAAAGAAAATTTTAAAATATAAAGATATAGAAATACAGAAATTAATATAGTAACCCAGCAATTAAAAATAGTAAAGAAATATATTAAAATAAATAGTATATCTTTAAAGGCAACTTTCTAGACTATTTTAATATAAAAGTATACTACTATATATTATAAAAATTAATATTAAAAAGATTAATATAATTAATTTAATTAATTAAAACAAAGTTGTTAAAAAGAAAGTTCGGGAAGTCGACCAAGCTAAAGAATACCTGCAAGGCGGAAGCCAACAGCAGAATATCAACAACATCAAAATTGTTGCGCTTCTTCATCTCTCTGTCTCTATGCCTTCTTGTTATTCCTTTCTTCTATCTTTTCTTATTTGTATCTCCTTATCTAAGTGTGTAGCCACACCTTATTTTATAATTAATTAATTAATATATTAATAAATATTAAGATCTTAAGATTTTTATATTTTTATATATAGCTGTATTGCTATAAGTTGGTAGTATATCCAGTACAATCCTAGATTCTTCTGGATATATTTTTTTAAAATATTAGAAATTACTTTTTTAAATACTGATATTTTTTTTTCTACCAAGCTTGCGCCTTAGATAATACAAGAACCGGAATTCTAACTGTTTATATTATACAGTATTTAATATATAGTATTTAACACCCCTGCATCTTTATTATATAATATTACTATTTTTTTATATAAAAAAATACAGATATAAAAATACTTAGATGTAGAGAATTAGAATACTAGGTTGCAGTATTTTATAATATATTTAGCAGCTAATATATTTAGTAACTAAACAAAAATATAGTATATTATATAATTTATATTATTACAATATTAAAACTATTAAAATTAATATATACTGTTTTTTATTTTCTAGACTGGGATATTAACCGCCCGGTATTTAATAAGGCTATTTAAAAATTTAGATATTTTATAGAATATTGTTTTTTAAAAGTGGTATATATATCTTGGCTAATTAAACAGCTAGTTTTTAGTATTAATCTAAATAAATCTTTTAAATATATAAGATTAAGATTTATTAGTATTGATATATTAAAATCCAGATCTACCAGTACTGTATTACTTAGTCTAGTAGTAGATCTTCTACTAAAAGTTTAAATATTAGAAGATTTAATACTCTCTTCTTCTACAGACCCTTTATAAAAGGATTTTAATAAAATACTAAAATACCTAGTTTAGATATTTAAACAGCTAATTCTAGAAGTATTTATACTGTTTATATAAATACTATATATACCTACCAAACCTAAGCTATTATATTTTTATAAAGTTTTTTTTTTGATTTAACTATTTATACTATTAGTAATAGTATTTTTTAGCTTAATATCTGCAGAAAGCCTACTACTTTTTTTCTTATTTAATAAACACCTATCTTTTATATACTTAGACAGTAATAAGAAGAAATATTAATTTAACAAAATACCTTTTTTTTTCTGCTTTTTACTAGATTTTTTTATATACTTTTTTTCCCCCACGCCTTTACTACTGGACTTATTTATATTATTTAACCTAATTTTAATACTATTTTTTCTAAAAAATACTGGTATAAAAGATGCTGGTATACTAAATACTAATATAAAAAATACTAAACTATAAAATAAATTATTAAATAGTAAATAAAATAATATAGCTTAACTACAGCTTACTAATATTATAGCAGAGTTAAGAAATATAAACCAATACTTTTATAAGTTTAAATAAAAGTATAACTAATATAATTAAAAAAATATATAAAATATAACTATTAGAAGCAAAAACAACTAAATAGTAATAATAGAAAAAATAAAAAAGAAAAGAGACAGCCAGTATAATATATATAAACTTTAAAATCTAATAATATTAGTTATTTTTTTTTAATATAAAAATAGATTAGTATTTTAAACAGTAAGAATATATTATATATTTTAAAAATATTAATCTTTTTATTAACTATATTAAAGATATAATTTATATATATTAAAAATCTGTAGTATAAGTAAATATTACTGGTTATTTTTAAAATACAGCCCTTAACTGGTATCTTATACTTAGTAAATATAAAAAAAATATATATATATATATATCTTTAAAAAACAGAATACTTAAAGGCCCTTATATTAGGTTTAAGTTTAATACTATTTAAATACTTACTTATCTGTAAGCTACTACAGATTATAAATAAGCAGATATATATTAAAATAAATCTATTTAAATATTTATTTAAAATATTATATATAATTATAAAGCCTTTTATATTAACAATACCTATAATTAGTTAATATTAATATAAATATATTTTTATTCTAATCTTGCTGCTAATATTAACTTATTTATAAAAACTATAATTATAGTTAAGTTCCTTAGCCGCCTAAATAGCAAAATATTTTTATAATAAAGATAATTAAATAATAAGTAAAATATATAGTAATAATATTAATATAAAAATACTAACTGTTATAATAACAACTATTAAAAAGAATAATTTTTTTAAAAATATTTTAATAATATATATTAAGACTGCTTTAACAATACCTACTAAAACTAGAATAACTATTAGAACTATTAAAAAAACTAATATAAAATAACTATAGTAATTATTTTTTTAAAGGCTTCTGTATATCCTGGCACAGTTATAATTAGTATAATAATAATTTTAATTTTAAAAAATCTTAGCTTATAAATATAAATATAAATACTAATAACTAAAATAATAATAGGTATTTCTTTTAAAATAAGCAGAATATATAAAAATAGAATAATATATAGATACAGCTGCAGCAATAGTTTCTATATTTTAAACAGTTGCTTTTAACTAATTATTTTTAAACTAAAATAAAAAACAGAGGTATTAATACAACTAGTATATAAAATAATAAGTAGTTTTAAAACTGTATAGATAAGTTTTAACAGATATACTAAGTTTTAATTTAAAATAATACTTAATTTTAGCTACATACTGTATTTACCAACCCTACTATACCTAATAAGTTTAAAAATATATATTATAACTATAATAAAAGATATAATTATTATAAAAACTAGACTAATATTTATAGAGTAACTATTATAGTAACAAGTATAAAGATTAGTACTATAATTATAAAAATAAAAATAATTATATATATTTTATTTTTTTTTATAATAATAAATCTAATAAATTTATAACTACTTATAACTACTGTTATACCACTTTTACATCCTATAATAAGCTATATTAATATATTTTATATATAGCAGTAGAAAATACAGAAGTAGAAAACCTTTTTAAAGTACTAGTTTTATATTAATATAATATATAAAAAAATTTAGTACTTTAAGTACTAAAGGTCTTAATACTAAATATACTAATATCTGGAGCTGCAGACCCTAAAATAAAACTATAATAAAGCCCCTATTTAGTAATAAAAATACAGAACTTTAGCCTACTATAGACGGAATCTGCTTAGACCTATAATCTAATATATAAAAATAATAATACAGTAAAAGATCTATTAAAAAGCCCTCTACTAATATTTTTGGATATTATACTACCTATAAAAAAATACTATACCAAAATATATTAAGCCCTTTAATAATATATTTATTTCTACTAAATATAAAAACAATATTAATATTAATATACTCTGTATATAGCAAGCTGCTACTGCTATAGTAGATTTTAATAAAAAAACTAATTTTTAAATAATATACTTAGATATAAAATACAGTTTAACTTTTATTAGTAAAATTTTTATTTTAAATATTAAAAATATTAAGTTTTACTTTATTAGTAGAAATATTTATATTGTAGGTATTAGCTCTAAACATACAGTAAATAAATATATTATTTTTTAAATATACTTTTTAAAAATAATAGTAGAATAAAAGAATATTAGCTCTTTAATTAAACTGTTTAATATTAAATACTAATATAGTTGTATTATTATAAAAGTATTTATAATAAATAATTTTAAGTTTAAAGCAGATATATTTATTAATATAGATATTATAAAATACAAAGGCATTCTACTAAACTGCTATTATTAAAAAGTATATTTAAAGAATTATAAAAATATATCTATTAATATAAAAATCTAAACTAAAAAATAAGTTAATATATTTACTTATTTAGTAAAATATATTACTATATCTATCTACAGTATAGTATATATACTTATTTATATAAAAATAAAGCTATTTAAAGATATAGATTATATATTTAAATCTCTGCTATAAAAAAATCTTATAGTCTATATCTATTTAGTTAATTTAAATTTTACTTTTATATAGACTATAAATTAAATATTATATAATATTATAGTAGCCAGATATACTAGGCTAGATATAATTTTAAATAATAAATATACTATAGTATATTAAGTATAGGATTATACAGCAGAGCTAGTATACTGCCCTAATAAATATAATTTAAAATACTTACTATATTATATAAAAAAGCTAAAATATACTAATTTAATTAGCCTTAACAGGCGCTAGTAGTATTATTTTATCTATAGCCTACTAGAAAATATATACTATATATATATTAAAAAGTAATTTATATATACTGCCAATCTTAGAAATAATTATAATAAAAATAGAAAGATCCTAGTTATAAAAAGACTAAATCTTTTAAAATAAAAAAAAAAAATAAAATATTTAAAAACACTATCAGCATTAAGACAGTAAAACCAGTAATAAAAATACTATAAAATATTTAGATAAAAAACTAACAGCAACTAAAGACTATAAGTTTTTATACTTAGTATTAAATAATACTACTATATTACTAACAGGCCAAGTTATATATAGTAAAGATTCTAAAACTATTTACTATTTTATAGAGATAATTAATAAATATAATATATAGGCCAGGCCAGATAAGTCTAATATTAAAATAATAAATATATCTAAAAACTAATAGTTTAAAATATTTATAAAAAAAAACACTACTAAACCGCCTAAACTATATATATATTATATTAGCAAACAGAACCAGGCTGTTATTAATAAAATATTTAACTTTTTATATATTTAAAAAAAGATCTTTTTTATTAAAAGCTATACTTCTACTATATATCTAGTTTTTATAGTTTAAAAAATAGTAATTAACCCTATTACTGGTGTTAAAACAGCTAAGAAATATATAATAGTTAATTTATAAAAAGCTAATAAAAAAACTATATTAAACCTTTATTTAATTTTACTATAAAATAGTATTATCTAATTAGTAGCCGGCTATACTTATATTACAGTAGTTAATATCTGTAAATATTTTTATTAATAGCTTATTAAATATATATACTATAATTATTTTACTATAGTTATATATTAAAAATAAAAAGTATTTTATATTATAATTATAGAGTTTATTAACTTAGTACTATATATTTAAAAATAGATAGATCTAAATCTTAAGAACTTCTGTACCTTTTATAAAGTATATATTAATAATTTTATTATTATATTAATTAGTCTTAACCAGTATATTAAACATCTGCAATAAGTATTTAAACACCTAGAAAAAATAAATATTAAACTTAAGTTTATTAAAGTTTTTATAGTATTTTTCTTTATATAATTACTAGAATAATAAGTAGATAGTTTTAATTTATCTACTTTAAAAAAATTAGCAGTAATTTAATACCTATCTTTTTTAAATATACTAACAGAACTAAAGTATTATTTTAGGATTATAAATTATTTTAAATATAAAATATTATAATATACTGCTTGCACCCAGGTATTATAAAACAGAAAAATAGTATTTTTTTAAAAATTTACTAAATTAAAAAGATTAAAGCTGAAAAATATACTTTAAAACAGCTATATAAACCCTAATACTAAAAAAACTAGCTGTATTTAAAGATTTACAGAATAAATTTAATATAGATAAAATACTAGTATATTTTAAATCTAAGTATTAACTTTATATTAATTTAAATATTTTATATAAAAAATATAGTACTGTACTATATTATATTAAATAAAATAAGTTTTATAAATTATTAAAGCTGCCTTTATATATCTGGATATAACCAGTATTTTTTTTAAATAAAGTATTTACTTTATATAAATACAACTACTAGCCAACAAAGCTTAAAATATTTTATTTTATATAAATAATTTAAAAAATAAAGTACTATTTTAAAACTATATATATACTAACAGTAGTATATACAGACTATATAAGTATTATTAAACTTATCTAAAAAATAATATTTAATATAGTAGTATTAAAATATCTAAATTTTTATTTTACTTATATATTATAATTTATATAAAAATATTATCTATAAGTATACTATAGATTAGAAAAGATAAATAGTTTTACAGATATATTATTTTATTTTTTAGCTAAAAATATACTATATATACCCTTTAATCTTAACAACCTGCTGGAAGCAGAATTAGCAGTTGTATAAAAAAACTATCTACTATTTTCTAATATCTACTATTTAATATATTATTATAAAGCAATAGGTTACACCAGCTTAATAATTATTTTATTTAATAATTTTAAAAACTATATTTATACCGTCTATTTAAAAGATATAAATATATTAAATATAATTTAGATATTATAAAATAATTCTAAAACAGGCCTTTTATATACTTTTAAAAACAGTTTGTTTTATATACTTAAAGATATTACCTCTTCTAATAACTAAATATACTAAAAATTCTAGTTATTTATATTTTAATATCTTTTAAAAAACCTTTTTTATTTTATATATAATAATAATAGTTATTAGGGTACTAAGAAATGCCTTACTACTATAAAAAAACTTATATTATACTAAGATTATACTATACTTAATAAATATATATACTATTATTTAGGGTGTTTATATAACAGTATATACAGATATAAGCCTTTTAATAGTCTATAACTAATTATATTATTAGTAATTTTATTTTATATTATAATAGGTAACTTTATTATTAGTCTACTACTAGTAAAATATCTACTAATATACAATAAAAATAAAAATAATAAAAATAAAGATAAAAATATTTTAAATAAATATAATTAGCTGATAGTTTTTATAGATAAGTTTATAAAAAGAATTAGACTAATACCTGGATATACCTAGTAGCCTATATTCCTTTGGGAATATTAGCTTATATTATATTTATAAAAGTATAATTAGGGCCTATTTTATATATTTATATCTAATTATAATACCTACTTTTTTAGCAGTTTCTAGTCCGGAATATTTAAAAAATAAAGGTTAAATAGTACTACTTTATAGTATACTATTTACAGACAGACGGGCAGACTGAAAGAGTAAACTAAACTATTAAAATTATACTATAATATATATATACTTAAAATTATTAGATCCAATAGATATAATTTCTGTTTTAAATAATTAGTTAAGTTAACAGTTTAACCAGCTCTGCTATAAAAACAAGCCTATGTAAGGGCGAACAGGACGGACCCAGTACAGACCACTAAAATAGGACTGGTTTAACTTGTTTACTCTATTTATTTTATTTAATATATATATACAGATAAGATAATACTATAAAAATATATAGCTGCCTTTTTTTTCTTTTTCTTTTTTCTATATTTAAGGAACTATTAAAATAGTACTAAATTAATAGAATTATATTAATCTAATCAGCTGTTATATAATTTTAAATATTACTTTTTTTAATATCTACTTTTTAAAAATTTTTACAACTAAATATATAAAATATATATTTTTATTATAACTAAAAAGTTTTTTTTTTCTATACAAACCAACAGTAATAACAGTTGGTTTTAAAAAATACAAGTTTAAAAAAATATAAATTTTAGAATTAAAAATCTTTATATATAACTAAACTGTTGCTAAAACTAGAAAAACTTTATTACTATAGCTTATAAACTATATAAAACTAATAAATAAAAACTAGACTTTAAACTAAATTAAATCCTAAATTAACTAGTATTAAAACTAAAGAACTGGAACAGTTATAATAGTATAAAATATATTAAAAATTAAGTTATTTAAAAAAAAAATATAAAAATTAATTTTATTTATAAATAAAACCAGTAAAACCCCCAGTAGAGATATTACAGCTAAAGAATTTTATAATCTTTATAAAAAAATTCTATATATATTTTTAAATTGGTATTAAAGACCTATAGCAAGTTTAAAAAAAAATTCATAAACTATTAATTAAAATAAATAAATTAAAAAAAAAACTAATTTAGTTAAAAATTAACTGGAAAGTACTGTTTTATAATATTAATTTACTAAAGGCTAAAAAAATACTTTAAAAAATAAAATAATTTAAATTAAAATATAGTAAAATACTGTATTAACTCTAGTAATTAGTATAAATTAAAAAGTACTATATTTTAAAAAAATTATAAAACTTTCTAATTTTTTAATATTTAATAATAGAAAAAGTATTACCTTGAAAAACTGGAGACTAGTAGTTAAGTAGAAATTTAAAGCTAATATTAACTATTATAAAAATCTATTTATATAAAAGATTTATATAGCTAGTTATTATAAAAGCAATACCTACAGATATCTACTTTTTAAATAAAAAATTAAAGCTAAATAATTTTTTAAAAATATAGTAGATATTCTGTTTTATTTAGCTGTAATTTATATTAATCTAAACTAAAAGCAGAATACTAGACTAAAATATATATATTTTAAAATAATATTTAAATAAAAATTTTATAATTTTTATACTTAGTTTTGCTACCTGGCCGGTAAAATAGATATTTTTAAAAAATTTTAAAAATTTAATTTTTACTAAAAGTTGCCTTTAAAGCTTAAAAAACTAATTTTTATTAAATTTTATAGATTTAATATTAACTTTAAACAGTATACTACTATCTGTACCAGAATTTTTAAAAGTATTAATAAAAATATAAAATACTATTATTAAATTTTATTTATAGGTTAAAAAAATAATTTAAATAGCAGAATTACCCTATTAAACAGTAAAAATAAAACTAAAACCCTATTTAAATTTTATATAAATAAAAAAACCTGTACTATATTACTAGCTGAAAAAACATACTTCTACTATTAAAAATCTAAATATTTAAATTATAACTGTTTAAAAAAAATACTTTTAATCTAAATAATAAAAAAAACTAAATTTAAAAATATATTAGTAAAAAACTCTGCCTAGAAGAAATTTTTATTTTAAATATACTAAGTATAAACCAGTAGTATATTAATTTAAAAACTTTATTAAAATTTTTTAAAAATAGTTTTATAATTAAAATTCTAATTTTAAAAAATATAATAGCTGTTTTTATTTAAATTCTGGTAGATACTGGAGCAAATATTTATACTTATATTAATATAAAATTTATAGTTAAAATAAAAATATTTTTAAAAGTAAAATTATCTAAACTATAAAGTATTTAAAATATAACTAAATTTAATAAAAGATTTTCTATTCTTTTAATATATATAATCTATTTTAACTTAATAGTAGAAGAAAGGCCTTTTATAAAGATTTTTTTTCTAGTACTAGATTTAAAATATTATAATATAATTCTAAAAAAACTATAGTTAGTAAAGTAGAAAGTTTTATTTAACTACTATAAAAATTAATTAATATAGTCTAATAAACTTTTATTTAAAAATAAAGTCTAATTTAGACTTTTATAAGTAGTACCCCCCCGCCTTATTAAATACTAAAAAATTAATTAAATATATTAAAAAATATAAAATAAAAAAATAGACTAATTTTTAGATTTAAAAAATATACAGTAAAAAGTCAGCAGCTGATATACTATAAAAAAACCTTAATTTATAAAAAAATATATTTTATATAAAATCTAACTTTATATAGTTATAATTTATTAGAATATTTTATTAGAAGCAAGCCCCCCCGCAAGGGAAAAATTATTAAAAAATAATAAAATAAAAAATTAAATCTAGTAATCTAAATATAAACTTTATAAAATTTAAATAAGACTAAATTTTATATAACTAACTAAACTAAAGTACTTGCTAAAATAAATAAAATATTATATCTAAATAAAAAAAATAAATTTAGAAATAGACCTATTATTAAAAATATTAACTATTAAAAAAAATTAAAAGCAGCTGATTTAAAAATTATATTAATAAAAATAATTAGCTTTTAATAATACTTAAAAAAGCTAAAATTAAAAACTTTTATTATCTTTTTATAAAAAATTAAAAAGATAATTAATAAAAAAATATAATTACTTTTTACTAAGTAAAAATAATAGAAGATTAGAAAAACTTTTTTTTTTAATATTATAATCTAATTAAAATATTTTTTAAATAAGTTTTTAATACTCTACTACTGTTCTGTACTTATAATTATAAGATTTAGCTAAATAAAAAATCTTTATTTAAATTTTTTCTACTGTATAGAATAATAGTAGAAAAGTTAAAAGCTGTAAAATACTATATTATTAAAAATTTAAAAAAAAAATTTATTATTTTAAGTTCTGCCCTTTTTACTTTACTTATTTTAATAGTCTAAAAACCTGGAGGAGGACTCTATATATATATAAACTATTAAAAATTTAATATATTAACTAAAAAAAATCTATACCTACTACTATTAATTAATAAAATTATTAATTAACTAAGATAAACTAAAGTATTTATAAAATTAAATATTAGATAAAATTTTTACTATATTTATATAGATTTTAACTTAGAGAATTTAACTACTTTCTAAATCTAATATAGTATATTTAAATATAAGATTTTTTTATTTAGACTAACTAACAGATCTGCTGTATTTTAAAAACTAATAAACAAAGTTTTTTATAAATATTTTAATAAATTTATAACTATTTATATTAATAATATTTTTATTTATAGTAATAATCCCCTTAAGTATTAGATTTATATTAGATTAGTTTTTAAAAAACTGTATAAAGCTGATTTATAAGCTGCTATTTATAAATATAAATTTTATATTATTAAAACTAAGTTTTTAGGCTTTATTACTTTAACAGATAGAATATAAATAGATTTAGAAAAAGTAACTATTATTAAAAATTAAAATATTCTAAAAACTGTATATAAAATATAATTATTTTTTAAATTTTATAATTTTTATTAATATTTTATTAAAAACTATAGTAAACTAGCTTAGCTATTAACTTTGCTTATATATAAAAATACCCTCTTTATATAAAATAAAAAATACTAAATAGCCTTTAAATTTTTAAAAAATATTTTAACTATAATATTAGTACTAATCCACTATAATTCTGTTTATTTTACTAGATTAAAGACAGATACTACAGATAAAACTTTTATTAAAATTTTTATTTAATATATTAATAACTAATAGTATTTTATTTTATTTTTTTTAAAAACTATAATATCTGCTAAACAGAATTATAATATTTATAATAAAAAAATATTGGTTATTATTTAATCTATAAAAATCTAAAAAACAGAACTGGAAGAACTGTAGAAAAAAAAGTCTTTTAAAATACTTACTAATTATAAAGTATTAAAATATTTTATAATTTTAAAAAAATTAAACATCTAATAAGTACAGTAGAATACGTTTTTATTTAAATACTATTTTTAAATTTAATATAAATTAGAAAAGGTAAATATACTGGTAGATATACTTATATAATAAAAAAAAACTAATAAATTAATAGATTAAAAATAAAACTAGATTATATTATATTTTAAGTAGCTAGATTTAAAAATTCTACAACTATTAATAATATTTATATTATTTTTTTTAAATAAAAAATTACTATTAATTAACTAAATTCTATATACTAACTGTAAATTAAATAAACTTATTTAAAAGTAAAAAAATACTAATAATCTAAACAGCCTTTACTTTTTTTAAAATAGATTATTACTGTATAAAAAACACCTAGTAGTATTTAATAAAAAAAATCTAAAAACTAAACTATTAAATAAAATATACTATCAGCTATTAACTGTATACTTTAGATAAATAAAAATTTTTAAGCTAATTAAATAATATTACTACTAAAATATCTAAAATAAAAATACTTAATAATATTTAAATAACTATATAATTTATAAATATAAAAACTACTAGAAAAAGCTGCTATAAAAACTACTTTAACTATTTTTAGCTGCTAATTAACTATAATAGTATATATCTATAAATTTTTATATACTACTAAAAAAAATATAAAAATATAATACAGTATATATAGTAGTAGACCAGTTTTTTAAATAAATAGTATTAATTTTATATATAAAAAATATAACTGTATAAAATATAGTTTATTTATTTATTAAATTTATTTATATCTAGACTAGACCTTTAAATACTATTATTTTTAATAAAAAACTTTAGTTTATTTTAGAATTTTAATAAAAGTTCTGCTGTATTTTTTAAATTAAGCTGAAGCTTTCTACAGCTTACTATTTTTAAACTAATAAATAAACTAAAAATATAAACTAGTATCTAGTTTAAAAACTAATTTTTTTTATTAATAATTTTTATAATAACTAATTAAAAGTACTACTAATAATAGATTTTACTACTACTTATCTACTATATATATCTTTTAAAATATTTTTATTTTAAATAAAATATAAATATTAACTTTAACTATTATTTAATTAAAAATTTTCTACAGATACTAGACTAGAAAGTATAAATATTATTTATATCTAAAATATTATAATCTATTTTAAAAATATTTAAAAATTTATTAAAATTAATATTGCTGATTTTTAAAAATAATAAGCTATATAAGCTAACTATTATTAAAAAAAATCTTAATCTAACTAAAAAGCAGAGTATATATTAATTATTTTAACTAAAACTGGAATCAGCTATTTAAAAAACTAGCTAATAAATAATATAGTTTTTATAAAATTTTAAAATAAGAAAAAAATATCTTCCAGATATAATTATCTACTAATATTAAAATATATTTAGTATTTTATTTTAAAAAGCTCTGGTCTGCATCTACTAGTAATCTACTACTAAAATAAACTTAAAACTAAGCAGAACTAATAAATATAAATAAAAATATAAAATATAAGGTGGATAAAATTCTTAACTTTTATATATAATAAAAACACTTAATATACTAAATTAAATAAAAAAATTTAAATAAAATAGATTTAATATAGTATTTTACTAGTAATTTATAAAATACTTCTGTACTTTTAAAAAACTTCTATAACTTTTATTTAATAAGCCCTAGTTTTTTAAAATATCTTCTAATTTAGCTAAAAGCTGCTGTAGAAAAAGCCTTTAAATTTAACTATTTTAATAATAATTTTATATATAATTTTAAAAAATATACCTAGTCTACTATTATACTGTAAAAATAATTTTAAAATAGATTTAAAAAGCACCTTTTACCTACAGACAGTTAAAACTAATCTGGGGGGTAATATAAAAGTAAATAAAATAAATCTAGTATAAACTATTAAAATAAAACTAGTTTAACTTATTTACTCTATTTATTTTATTTAATATATATATATAGATAAGATAATACTGTAGGAATATATAGCTGCTTTTTTTTCTTCTTTTTTTTTCTATACTTAAGATTTTGTTAAGATAGCGCCAAATCAATGGAATTATGTTGATCTGATCAGCCGTTATACCTATATAGTCTTATATACAGTATATTTTTAAAAAACCTATAA
Source organism: Aspergillus japonicus CBS 114.51 (assembly GCF_003184785.1). Classification (NCBI taxonomy): domain Eukaryota; kingdom Fungi; phylum Ascomycota; class Eurotiomycetes; order Eurotiales; family Aspergillaceae; genus Aspergillus; species Aspergillus japonicus. Next base: position 77,031 of record NW_020291738.1, read on the forward strand.
ATATAAACAAGGTATCTGCTTATAGAACAATATTTTAAAATATATTTAGATACTAAAAAGACCTATAAATTTGCAGCCATCCAGATAAAGCATATTTATAACAAAAACTATCAGCCTATAAAATTTAATATAGAAGACAAAGTCTATTTTCAGCTTTATAAGGGATATAGTCTTTTAATAAATAAAAGCAAAAGTTTTAAGGTTATTAAAAATAAACTTAGTTTTTAATATATAGGCTTTTTTTAAATTTTAGAAAAAATTAAAAGGCTTATATACTGTCTGGAAATTCTATAAAATTAGCAGATATATCTAGTTGTTTCTATAGCTTAACTTAAACCAGCCTTTAAAACTGAAGATTTATATAATTACTAATATAGTAAACCACCCACAATATAGAAAAATATAAATAGAAAAAAATATAAATTAAATATATTTTTATAAGCAGACCAGCCTGCAGTTGTTTAAGAAAAGACAGCTTAAAAGTAACTAAATACCTTATTTAATTTCTAAAATATAGTTTTAAAAAAAATAAGTAGATAAATAAAGTAAATATTAATACTGTAGATCTTTTTAGAAAATTTAATTATTTACTATAGTAATATTCTTTTTATAATATACACCCCAACTGCCCTTTTTAGATATATATATTCTATAAATGTTTTAGATATCTGTTAACTATTTTTTTTATCTACTTTTTATTTCTATACTTTTATATTTTTATAATCTCTAAGCCTTTTCTAATAAAAATATCTGTCTTTTTAATTTACCCTATCTATATACTTTTATATTTTTATATATCTCCGCTTTTAATCTCTAAGCTACTTTTATATATATTTATTTTTTTATACTTTTATAAAATCTTTAAACTACTTTTATATATATCTGTCTTTTTATACCTTTACAATAACAGGCCTATTTTAAATTCTAAGTATATATAAATATCTGGAGGTTATGCTACTACAGCTCTAAGTATAGTATAAAAAAATACTTAATATCTATAAAATATTTATAATAACTTAGATAAAGAATAATCCTAATCTAAAGATACCCTTGCCTAAAAAAGCTGCTAAAAACAATTACACTAAATAAAAAAAGTTTTAATAAAAAGTCTAGGTAAAGTAGCCTATTATTTTTAGTTTTTAAAATCCTACTATATATAGCTGGCCTTTTTATTAAATATAATTACTAATACTTAAATATATTTAGCAACCAAACTGCTTTTAAAAAATATATTTATTTAGTATAAAGTAGATTTTACAGCTTAAAGTATTTTATATATAATCTGGGTACCTTTTAGTTTAACTATACTTATTAAAGTATATAGTCTTTACTTTTATTCTATAGTTTATAAAGAATTTATTTTATACAGTAAAACAAAATATTTATAGATATTATAGCTTTTACTAGACTAATAAAACTTTATTAAAATATATTTAGCCTATAATTCTATTACTACCGGCTATATACTAGCAAAATCTAAAAATATTAATAAAATTAATATAAAAAAATTAGTTTATATAAGTTTATTTAGTTACAACTTTTATAAATATAATATATCTTCTAGTATAAAAAAAAACTAGAAATATAATTATATAACTAATAACTAGTTTTTATATATAAATAATCTTATTATACTATATATATATAATAATAATAAAAGAACTACAGCTATAGGCTAACTAAATTAGATTCCAGCTTTTTTATTAAACAGTATATTAAAATAAGCTGTCTACTTTAGTTTTTAAAATATTTTATAACTATATTCTGCAACTAACCTAGACTATACAGCCAAAGTAGTAGATATCTAAAATATAATACTAATATAATTAACTATACTATTAACTATAATCTTATTTTTAGCTGTTTTTATATCTATATCTGCTTTTATTTTTATTATAACTGCTTTTGTTATTTTTATATTTATTTTTATTTTTATATTTATCCCCACCCCTGTTACTATATCTATAATTACTTTTATTTTTACTATAACTATTTTTATTTCTATATCTACTTTTACTTCTATTAATATATTTTTATAGTCTTTATTTTTATATTTTTAGCCCTTTTCATTTCTGTATTTTTTATATCTATAGTAGTATTTATATCTGCAGCTATATTTTTACTGCTCTACTTTTTATAAAATTTACTATAATTAACCCCTATATAAACTATACAACTATCTGTAATTCTGGCAGCTATAGGCTTACCTGTACTTTTTATAATATCTATATTTTTTATAATATCTGTATTTTCTGTAACTTTTATATTTTTTATAATTTCTATATTTTTTATAATACTTGCCCCTATTCTATCTATAGATACAGCCTTTACAGTGGACACTACCCAGGCATTATTCTCTATACTATTTATAAAAAAATATTAGAATATAAAGTAGACAGAAGTATAAACTAAAAGATATAAAAATCTAGAAAAAAAAATACTATATTTTAAAAATATTAAGTATTTTAATCTTAGTACTGAAGACTAAGACTGTACTAATATATTCTAATCTAAAAATAACTTTACTAAAATATAGTTTAAAGTACTAGTATAAAAATTATAAAAGCCTAAAAATTATAATAGGCTATATACTAATATTGGTTTTAATAACAGTAATATAAAAATTATCTGTATAGTAAAAGCTAAGAATACTAAAAAAGTAAAATATAAAAATAATAAGTACTATAGAAAAAATTATATACTATAAATAATTTTAAATACAGTAATTAAACTTCTATAGTATAAAAATACTATATTATATATAATTACTAATATATATTATAAAATAATATAGTTTTTTAATAAACTTAAGCTTTTTTTTAAGAATATTATAGATAAAGATAATAAGAACAGTAATAAATACAGTATTAGTATTAGTATAAATAATAGTAATAATAAAAATAAGAATTACTTTTTAAACAAGTATTAACAGCCAACTAAGGTTAGTTTATAACTTAAAAAAACTACTTATTATACTTTTTTATTTTTCTATTTCTATATCTTTTTATTATTTTTTTTTTCTGTTTCTTCTTATTTATATCTTTTTATCTAAGTGTGTAGCTACACCTTGTCTTGTAATTAATTAATTAACATATTAATAAATATTAAGATCTTAAGGTCTTCACGTCTTCACGTGTAGCCGCGTTGCTACAAAAATCCATCACATTATAATTATAAAAAGTATTCTTAGGCTTATTATACAGGCTAATAGGATTTTCAAAAAGTTTTTTAATAAAGCTAATAGGCGCACTTAAAATACCTTATATACTATATATCTGTATGATCTAACTATATATTTTTATATAAAAAGATCTAGTTAAATTAAGAATTATTATTTTAATAAAAAAATTAGAATATTTCTATAGCTTAGATAGGGTAGAATTTATTATAGTAATATATATATAATAATTATTATAATTATTATAATTATAATTATTATAGTTATTATAATTATTTTTATTATAGTAATACAACTGCTAACTATACTGTTTTTAGACTTAATAAAACTAATTCTATACCTGTTAACTATTTTAATCTTAGGCTATATTCTAAAACTAGTTTTAAAAATACTATTAAAAAAATATTAATTTTATTATTATTTTTAATTTTTTTACTAATATAGTTAGTATATCTGCTGGTTTTGCTAATACAGCTAATAGTTTAACTATTATTAAAATTACTAAAAAAATATTACAGTTTTTATACTGCTACTTATTTAAAAGGTATAATATATATTTATATAATTAATTATTCTAAAACCTATTATTATATTTTAAAATATTAGTATTATTTTCTATATTTTAAAAATAATAAATTTTTAAGCTTATTTTTAACTACTGTAGAATACAGATATATAAAAATTACTATAAAATTTATTTTTTTTATAATATAAATTAAATTCTTTTAGTTGTACTACTGTTTATTAAATTACTTAAAAAACTATATAATTAATATATTAGATATAAAATATCTTATACTATTATATAAATATAAATTATAATAACTCTATATATAAATAATCTAATTAAAAAATTTATTTATTTATATAATATAAATATAGTATATAATATTTTAAATAAATTATTTTATATAGCAATCTGCTTATATATTATATAGACTGTAATATATACTATTAAGCTTATTTATAAAACTAAAAATATTAGATTTAAATTATTTTTTTAATTTTTCTATTTATTTTTTACTAAAACTAATTTATATTATAAAATATTTTTTAATTTTAGTTAAGCTGGTTATATACTATATAAGTATAATATTTTATAAGTATACTTAAAGATTTGCTTTAACTGCTAGTTTTTTATAGTATTTAATAATATTATAAAAATAATTAAAAAATATATTTATCTTTTTATAATATATATTATAATTAATCTGCTTTATTACTTTATTACTAGATATATTAGAATAGAAGTAACTAATTGTTTTAGGCTTTAACTTTTTTAAATATATAGTATAAATAATATATTTAGAATTACTGGAATAAAAAAATTTAAAAAGATTTTTATATATATTACTATTAGAACTACTAGAACTACTAGGGCTACCTCTATTAAAAAATTACTTAGCAGATTATTAGATAAACTACTACTACTATAGTATATAATATAGAAATTAATATAGTAAAAATTAATATAAATATTACTTAGATTTTTAATATTAGAATTCTAAATATTAAAATTTTAAATATTATTTTTAAATATAAAATATATTTGTATTTACTGTAGTATAGTACTAATATTAACTTATTTTTATTTTTATATCTATATTTATTATATTTAATATATTTTAGATTAATAGTCTTTCCTAGGCTGATTTTATATTTATTATAATACTAAGGCACCAGGATTAACAGAATTATTTATAGTATTAAATAAGTTTTAGAAATTTTAATAGATTTTAAAATTATTTTGAAAGTTTTAAAATTATATAAATTATTTATACAGCTAAACTGTAAACTACTTTAGCTAATATATTTAAAATATAAATATACTTTAGACTGTAAAGCAGTAAAACCGGAAAATTTTATAAAAATATTTAAAAATAAACTAAAAAAATATATTTTAGAAACTAATTTTTTTAATTAATTAAGAAACATTCTAAGTATAAAGCCTATAAATTTCAAATATAGTATTTCACAACTCCAAAACTGGTTAGTATTAAATATTTTAAAAAATTTATTATTTTTAGTTATTAGGCTATAGGTAGAATATTTGGGAGACTATATAAATATAATAGTAGTAAAAAAAATTAGTATAGTAGAAAGAAAATAGTTAAATATATAGTTAAATATAATTATATATAACTAAGCAGTTTGATAAGCTTAATAAAACAATTAGAAAATACTAAAAATAAAAATTACAACTTTAATTTATATAAAATTAATTAGTAAAAAATTAATTAGTTTAATTAAAAAATTAAGTAAATTTTTATAAAAAATAAACTAATTAATATCCTAGGCTTGTAGATAAGGTCAATATTTTAAAAATAAAAAAGCAGATATTAAGAATATAATATAATAAATATAATATAATATATCTTTATTAAAGTATTTTTTAAATATACTAGATAATTTTTTATAAAATTATATAATCTAATAGGCAAATTCTAATATTAGTAATACCAGAATATACTTAGTTTAGTATTTATAAATATAATATATATATTATTAAAAGTAAAAAAGATAGATATAGAAATAAAAAATAAGATAATAAATATAAGTAGATAGAAAATATTAATATAAGAAAAATAAAATAGTCTAGAATATAATATATAAAATAAAATATAGTAAAAAATAATTTTAGATAAGATATAAATAAAATAAATATATATATAGATTTAGTTGTTTAATTAAATAACTGGGGCAGGACTCTATAGGTTAAGTAATCTATAAGTAAAAGAGAATAAAAAATTTAAAATAAAGAAATTACAGTAACCAGCAGAATCTATAAATATAAAATATAAAAAAAATTAACAGTACTAAAATAAAATATCTGTAACAGCTAAGATAGTAAATAAATATAAAAAGGTAAAAAATAGTAGTATTTTTTAAAGATATATAAAATATATATTTAGATAGTCAAAAGATATGCTACTATATATAAAAATTACTATAGCAATAAATAAAGTTTATAATATTATTAATTATAATAATTAAATTAAAAAAAAGTTTAGAAGGGTAAGAATACAAGGCGCAGAGAGTTCTACTATATAGGCGGTGTAAAGGGCAGAGGTAATAGATAAACAGCAGAATATTGCTAATAACAAATATTAAGTATCTGTTATAGTGCAGATCTGATGTACCTATTCCACCTATTCTATCTATTTAATCTATTTAATCTATTTAATCTATTTAATCTATTTAATCTATTTAATCTATTTAATCTATTTAATCTATTTAATCTATTTAATCTA
>NW_020291739.1:0-81028 GCF_003184785.1 Aspergillus japonicus CBS 114.51
CAAAACAGACCTGATAAACCGGCGCCTGCCGCTCAAAAAATAGCTGCGGCCCGATGATATTTCCCGCGCAGTACAGGATGAAGTAGATGGCGCTGACGGTGCTGCGCTTGGTCACGCCGCCGACGTTGGCGCTGATCAGCGCCATGGACAGGGGCATGGTGACCGCGTAGAAGCTCATGAGGATCAGGCCAACGTAGCGCGAGGCGTTGTGGTGCGTGGCGTAGACGAGGGCGGTGCCTAGAATGCTTTGGGGGGTGAGCTCTGGGAGAAATGGGGATGGTTATGCTAGGGGGTTGTTGGGCGGACGTACCTCGAGCAGGATAGGATGATCGAGACTGTGCAGCGGCTGTTGGGGATTTTGGAGGAGGCGTAGCATCTTTCTCTTGTTAGACATCTGAGGCTGTGGGGTAGTGGCATGGGTGGGCGGGGACGGGGGCTTACGAGGCTAGCACCACGAGGAACGAGATGAATCCTCCCGGGATCCCGAGGAGGAGGGTGTTTAGGGTGTTGTAGCCGAAGCCTTTGAGGATGAGGCCTGAGAACTACCGCCCAAAGCAGATTAGTAGCTGGATTATGCTGCAGGTCCTCTGAGGCTGGGAGAGAGAGAGTATACCGTGGTGTACCCCCCGTTCGGGATATTGCAGCCTAGGATCAACACCCCCAGGAACCACGTCTTGGGATCGGTGAACGCCTCCACCATCTGGCTCTTGTCAATCTGATTCGTCTTGTATCCGGCGCGGTTCGACTTCAAGCGCGCGATGGCGATGACTCGCTCCTCCGGGGTAAGGAACGTGGCGTTCGTCGGGGAGTCTGGGAGGCGAAAGAGCATGACCACGCCCCAGGTGAAGGTGACCAGGCCGAAGATGATGTATAGCCACTGAGTGTGGTTACACCGGTCAGTAGGCTGGGATAAGTTCGCGGGGGAAGAGGGGCGCTCACCTTCCAGGTAGCCAGACTGGTCTCAATCTGCCAGATCCCCACGGCAATCGCGCCCCCGATGATCAGGGACAGCGAGTTCCCGCAGAACCAGATCCCATGACGTAGGGGCTGTTCGGCGGTGCGATACCACAGCGAGGTCAGGAGGCTGAACCCGGGGGAGACGCTGGCCTCGGTGCAGCCCAGGAAGAACCGGGCGACCATTAGTCCGGTGAAGTTGGTCGTGGCCGCGTGACAGGCGAGCACGATCGCCCAGACGATGCTGTTATCGCCGCGTAAGCTATTGCCAACCCCCCCCCCCCCCCCACGGGGCTCTGAGGAAGCGAAAACATACTAAGTGCAGGCCAGATACTTCCCCAAGGGAAAGCGAACCATCAGCAACGAGGCCGGATAGCTTGAGCCGTCAGTAGTAATCAATCCCCTTCCACAGAGCTCAGACAAACCTGAACGCAAGATATCCAAAGTAGAAGATGGCCGACGACCAACTATACTCCGCGCCCGTCAGGCGCAGATCCTCCATGATGCCCATGATGGCCGCATAGCTCAGGGTCTGTTTGTCCATGAAGGACATCATGTACGCGACGAGCATGATAGGTAAGATCCTGGACCGGCATCAGCATCAGCATTGTTCCGGCCCTCTTCCACCCTTCTAGTTTCACGAGACCAAGAGAAAAACACACATCAAATCAATCTTCCTCACCAACTTCCTCTCCGCCTCCGCAGAGAACTCCGTCGACGAGCCATGCTCCACGCTCGCGCGGCCCTCGAGCTCCTTCCCCATCTCGAAAGGGGGTTTCTTCTCGTCTGCGGGGGGTGTCATCTTCTGCATCAAGATCAATAGAAAGGGAATATAGATCCAGTAACAGTCGACCTATAATTCACAAATGTAGAGAGGGCTGGAGGAGCTGTCTCCCACCCAGAACAGCCGTCGCATCAGGGGATCCTTCCTTATAACTACTACGTTCAGTGTACAGTACAACCCACCCAATCGCCACAGATAAAGATACCAAGACCCTGCACACGTATTCCAGCGTCAATCAAACCCCCCTTCTTCTCCTCTTCTCGCTGCCTCAGGACCCCGCGATAACCATGCCCGCAATCCATACTCACTACTAGGTATCATCCAAGCGTAAGCGTTCCCCTGCAATTGGCTGCGTCGGCAACGCTACTAGCGCAGCCTCTGCCCTAACTTCCTCTGTTTCCCGTGCCGAGATAAACGGCAAAGCTGCAGTGCCCCCCCTCGCCTAGACTAGATCTCGGCTGGGTTTTTCCCCAGGTTTCGTTTCTGTGGTAGAGTGGGTACGTCGGTTTGTACGGTACGCTTATCTTGGGTTGGGTAGGTCCGGGCTTGCTTCCCGCTGATAGTGTGCCAGATTGTTTTTGAGTGGGGGCGTGTGACTTTACAAGTGGAGGTTGACCCTTCAACGGATAAAAAGGTTATCTCGTATCGCGTTACCGAGGTAGGATCTGTGGTGGGCAACACACAGTTCGGGGATGATGCGTGGGTGGATTGGAGGGGGCGCTCTTATCGCCGATTTCCTATCGCTGCGTGCGGGAGATATGATACTGAGCCTATTGACGGATTTGTTCATGCAGTACAGTTATGGGAGAGGGTGTGGTGGGTGGCAGGTTCACTGACTGTACAACTTGGCTGACAGTACTGTGCCCTTGGTTATCGCCCATGGCTATCTGCTCTACCGGTTGAGGTCTGTAGAGAAACATGGAGTTGAACTGATGGCTACACAAATCTGTAGCTCATTGCAATAAGTGTAATCTTGCTCGTTACATCTAACAATCATGCTCGCTAAATCATGCTACCCTAGTGGGCTGCCACCATCTGATCCTTGACATACAAATCGACGTACTTGTCCACGTCGTAATTCTCGAGAGCCGCCTGGTCCAACCCGACCTTGACCAGTTCGTCGATGCGAGCCTGGTCGAAGTGCGCCTGCAGGTGACGCTTGTACTTGGCCAAGATCTCGGGCTTGGCCTCTTCCCGACGCAGCCGGTGGCCCAGAGGCGCCTCGACGACGACCTCGTCCAGGACAGTGCCATCGTTCAACGTGACGGTCAGGGCGTTGGCGATGGTCCGCTTGGACGGGTCGTGGTAGTCGGCGGTGAACTGAGGGTCCTCGACACAGCGGATGCGTTTGCGCAGGTCCTCGACCAGGGAAGAGGTGGCCGCCTCAGAACCATCCGCGTAGTCGTTGGCAGTCAGGCGGTTGAAGGCCAACATGGTGGAAACCATGTACTAAATGCAGTCAGTACACGGACAATAGCAGCGCCCTGGCCTTGCTTACCTGAACGCAGTGGTCGCGATCAGCAAAGTTGTCCATCGCCTTGAACTGCTTGTCGATAATCCGGATGCACGCCTCATGCGTGCGGTTGACGACCTCCTTGATGTCCTTAGCGCTCTTGCCCAGAGCCTTGAGTTTCGCGTTCACAATCTCCGCAGCCTCGATCGCCGTCTGGGAGTGGAACTCAGCTAGAGACCAGTCAGCATAGGCTCCCTCCGTCAAAGAGGCACAACTTACCAGGATAAGACACCTTGAACAGAACATTCTCCATGACATAGCTGCCGTAAGGACGCTGGAACTGGAACTTCTTGCTCTTGAACAAGACGTCATAGAAGCCCCAGACCGGGGCCGACAGAACCGTCTTCAAGCCACCCTCGCCCTTCTGCACCTTGAGCACCAGGTTCACCGCCCGCTGGCAGGCATCACCCGCGGCCCAGGACTTCCGCGACATCGTGTTGGGGGAGTGTCTGTACGTGCGGAGCGACTGGCCATCCACAAATGCCTGGGTGATGGCGTCGGCGGTCTTCTCCTCACTGAGGCCGAGCATCTTGGCGACCACGGCGGTGGTCGCGACCTTGACCAGCACCACGTGGTCCAACCCGACCTTGTTGAAGGAATTCTCGAGAGCCAACACACCCTGGATCTCGTGCGCCTTGATCATCGCCTCCAACACATCCTTGACCTTTAGGATCTTACCGTTGGCGAGGCTGCCGCCGGCCCGGTTCGTGCGGGAGATCCAGTCTGCGACCGCCAGGATCCCGCCCAGGTTGTCGGACGGGTGACCCCATTCCGCCGCCAGCCAGCAGTCGTTGTAGTCGAGCCAGCGGATGATGGCGCCGATGTTGAAGGCCCCGTTGACGGGGTCCAGCTGGTAGGGAGTGCCGGGAACGCGGGTGCCATTGGGCACGATGGTGCCCTCAACCACCGGGCCCAGCAGCTTGGTACACTCCTTGAACTTTAAAGCTTCCAGACCACATCCCAAGGTATCGAGGAAGACGAGGCGGGCGGTGTCATACTATGTAGATGGGAGCAGTTAGCGACGCAGCTTCGCACTGGAGAATAGCAACAGTTGTGGATGGTGGAATGGGGAGCCCCGCGTAACTTACCGCCAAGTCGGAGTCCACCTTGTAGTTGTGGATGTAGTTGCTCAGCTCCTGGATTTCGGGATCATAGGGCCGGTCGGTGGGAATAGTAGGAGGAGCTTGCTGCAGGGACGCCATGGTTGAGAATTGAGAAATACGGGGGAGCGTCGATGGATGTGTTTTGGGAGTGATGTGGGAGACACTGGAGACAGCAGGTCTGGAGAGGGAGGCAATGCGGGAAGAGGAGAGCCAAGTGCGGGGAGGAGACCTGTGGGTCAGCCGTCTCAACGCTGAACAGGAGGCAGACATGATGGGAGAGAAGGCGATCGAGAGAGAGGATGGGGGCAATAAAATACCCAATGGGTTGCACAATGAGCGTGGGCTAACTAGCTAAGTAGGTAGCAGGATCACTGGAGTAGAGGAGGAAGGGAGGAGGAAGAAGACGGAGAATTGAACAGGAAGGAATTAAGAAAGGGAGGGAGTGGCCCTGTGCTGGTTACAGTGAGTATACTCAGCAAGGTAACTAAGGTACAGTACAAGCACAAGTACCCTTTACCGCCGGGCATTCGGACCGAGGCCGCTTGGCTGCTTGGCTGCTTTGTTTATGGGGGCGGCTATCACCGGCTGTCCGAGCGCCGCCCACTTTGCCCGCTTTGCCCGCTTTTTCCACCTCGGCCTGCGTGTGCACCTCATGTCTAGGTCTTATTTTTGGGGTCATTCTTGACCGAATTTCACTGAATTTGAGTCAATCCCCTGTCCTTATAGACTGTGAAAAAAATATCTGATATCTCCCATTCAAATAGACACAGAATTGAGAAAAGACGACCGTTTACAGTGGGCATCATGTGATGTTCTTTCCCCTCACTCCCTAGACTCCACTTGACCCCATCTGTCGAACCCCATCGCGGGAAGCCATACTCCGTCCACAAGCAAGCCTAGCCTGTTTCATTGGAATTCGACCCAGCCTCCCCAAAAACTGCCCCAGAAGCGTCACCATCTTCTTCATCTTCTTCTTCTTTCGCTTCTGCGTCTGTTTCGTTCACCACCTCCTCCATGCTGTTCAATTCGACAGACTGGTCTCCGCTCACATCAGGTTCCTTGTCGCCGCCTAGTTCCTTCTGGAGATACGCGACACAGGTCTGGATCTCGTTGATTGTCCCGATGGTTGCCTCCATATACGCGTCGTGATCTTTCTGTCTCTGTTCAAGCGCCCTCACATACTCCTCGCGACGTTTCTCGGCCTCCATGGAAGATGCATGGTATGTGCCAAAATGCTTTCTGGTCTGCATGAAAGAGTCACAGAGTTTGGATAAGAGCTGTTTATGTGGAGTGATCCGGCGACGCTTGCAATGGTTTCGGACGGCTTCCTCTGCTTGAAGTATGTTGGGGGTGCTGTTGATGCTAGGTGTACCGGCCGGGTCCTTCCAGTTTTCTGCATCAGCATGCTTGATTTTCCCGTTGCCTTTGCCTGTCGTCTGAATGCTAGGCGCCGGGGTAGTCTGCTTGGTAGAGGAATCGGACGCTCTAGGAGGACTGAAGAAGTCAGTAGGGCTACTGGCCGTTGTAGTATCCTTAGGTGTGGCGGGCAGCGTGCTGGCCTCGGAGCGAGGTCGCTTAACTGGGCGGGTAAGGCCGGTAAGAGCAGCCGTGGTGTTCGTGGTAGAGGAAGAGCTCAGGCGGTTGACAAGCTTGTCCGACTCCGAAGACTCTGTGCAGGTGAGACGCGGGCTCAGCTGTGCGAATGGCACTATCTCGTAGGTGTCGGGTTTCTTGTACTGCAGCACCATGTCGTCCAGGCATACCGTCCAGCGGTCCGTTTCCGCTGTGTCGGGCCGCTTTGGAGTGCCAGAGTCGGCGGTAGTCACAGGTCTCTGGCGCGGTAGCTTGACGATGAAACTGTGAGGTGGACGCATGCTTGGGGGCGGCAGTACTGGCCCGGCGATGATCGTTTTGAACTGATATTGGTTGCCCGCTGCGTCACGTTGGCGCTGGAGCAGCCAGGCGCAGTGCTTTCTCCCTTCCTCTCCGCATAGAACGTAGTACCCCTTGAAGATAGGATACGCAAAGACCCCATGGGCTGAGATCACAAACGTCGGGCCACAGGGTACCCTGCTTTGTCGGACCATGCCACTACCGTCAAAGTCGGCGGGATACTTGTCATGGCGCTCAGTGGTAGAGAGAAGTTTGATCGCAAGGTAGACCCAGGCGTCGGGCAGGCGGACCCCGTAGGGGGGCCATCCCTTCTGCGCCGGATCCCAGAACGTCGACACCAGTGGCCAGGAACTCCAGATCTCCAGCTGGTCTTGTTTTTTTATCTTGCTTTGACTTTTGCCTATGGGTAGGCTAGGCTTGGGGGGTCTGGGGTCTCCGAGTTGCCAGGTGTTTCTGGGTGGTCGGTAAGTGGAACAGAGCCTTTGGCAAAGAGTCGCAAGCTCCTGCAACTGGATCTTGAAGGCAGGTGTGGCTTCAATACTTGGTTCAACAATGTTTTCCTCATCCTTCATTTGTGTTATGCTTCGACGAGCCACCCGCTTTGATTGGGCCATGCTGACTAGCGTGCCTTGCACTGTGGTCACGGGATCTGCACTGTTCAATACATTGGTGAAGCAGCCATCACTTGGATAAAGAAGCGTAGAAGCGTTTGAAGGAATTGGCTGGAAGAACAGGCCGTAAGAGGTTCAAGGCAAAGGCAAAAGGCCTTCGGGAGGCGAAGGTAAAAGTGAGTCGATGTCTTAGAAACTATTTCGAGTGACACGGGATATGACACGGACCACGGCCAGGGAGAGAGAAAGTAGACGGAGATTGAGAAACAGACCACCAAGTCAGTGTTGAAAGACGGCCTGGCTTGCCTTCCCGCTTTGCCTGCTGAGACTGAAACTGAAGAATATTCACCCACCTCCATCAATCTGTAACCATATGTCTCTAGCCGAATTCATCGGCATAGGTCAAGACTTTCGGAGATTCTTCTTGCTTGTCTCATACTAATCCCGAAAAACTTCGGCACTGAGCTGCAGAAGGCGGCTACTCGTTTATAAGATCCCTACACAGGTAACAGCCGCCATCCTGCAAGTACGAAATGCTCATTTCGTCTGATATTCTACGTATTCCCCTGGTATAATTGGTACAGTTACTGCTTATAAGCAACTCTTCAAGCACGATTGCAATTGCCTTCTCAAGGGGAGTGACAAGGCATGTTAGAAGCACCTCGTCGAATAAGTAAATCAACGAGATAAACTGCATATACTTCTCTTACCTTTCTGAACAAGTCAAACACTACTCTAGGCCCCTCTTCATGTCTATGAATCTCTCTAATCAGCTTTCTGAGTGTCTCAGTGGTAGTGGGTTGGATGCTAGGTTATACCCCTAGAAATTATAAGTCGCAATGGACCTCTTACATGTCAACCTCATGTTTGATATTAGTCAATGTATAGAGTCTACTTAAGAACCTCGAATGACACTAACTTAAGATTAATACTTGGAATCTTGCCATTTAATCACTTGGAAACATTCTAAAAGAGGCGCCTTGCTACTTCGCTTGCTTGGAGACGGCTTGGAAACGTGCCCAAATATGATGATGTGCTTGGAGAGACGTCTTACTAACTTGGTTGCTTGAAACATGCTTGAATCTCTTATCAAGCTTCGAAAATTCGATGTAAGAGGTAATTGATGAGGGAACTCGCTGCTATAGAATGGCAGTGGCTGTTATCCGCCATACCTGACGTGCTGTACGGTCTTCTTCGTTTTCTTAGAAGAGCTAGTGCTGCTTTGGACTTGTCGATAGGACCTGCAATAAGATCGGCTCAGTGAATGGCTATTTTGACTTGACTGTCGGTTCTCTATGGGCGTGTAATACAAAGATTTCGAAGAGGGCATCACATCTTAAACTTGGATGGTTAGTTTAACCTGTGATACTGAGCGTATAATCCCGCTTGTATCTCTGAGGGGATAGTATTAATGAACTCGTTGATGAGGGTCGCAGTGAAAGCTGGTCAATGTCTAGCTTTGATACGGAACTTCGTCGTGCTTATACACATACATTACTCAAGAAGTGGTTCTTGAGAGTCTTTTTACACAAAGTTCAAAGACAGTGCTACTTACTAAGCTCAAATGGTCATTCTGGAACTATAAGACTGTAATAAACAAAACTTGACTCCCATAAAACATATGGCCATGCCTTGGGAAATGCTATCGTAGAAACAAGAACTATTCACAAGCAATTCCCAAGTTGCCTGAATCTCATCAACTCGTTTCCACCACCACCACCACCACGCCATGACCTGAACATTGGAACACTCCTGGTAACCTGGCTACAAACAAAGGCTAGCTTCACCCGAGCTCCAAGTAGAAGTTTTGATAAAAGCGAAAGTCTGTAGCTCAAAATGTCCAACCAAGCATTTTAATGGCCATGCGTGCTAGAGTATGTATGCCAAACAAAGCGACCAGGATATCACAGACCAAACCTCGTTTGTACATTTGCGACCCTTTGACTACCAAGGACCATGCCTTGACTCCTTCTCATCGGTTCGATGAAGCGACCTGACGATCTCTTCATAAACCGCCTGTGCGAGCTTCGGGGGAACCGCATTGCCAATTTGCTTTCGAACGTGCGGGGCACAGAAGTGATACCGACGCGGAAACGTCTGCAAGCATGCATACTCCCTGTTCGTGAAATTACGCCGTCCCGAAGGGTGGGCATTCATTTCGCCTCCACCACAGGTGATCGTTCGGACTTGTCCTCTGCCATCGCACGGTGTCCGGTTCATCGGACGAGCTGCTGCTCGCCGGGTATTATGGTGCGGCGCTCCCGGCCGAATATCAGAGATGGCCTGTCTTATGGTAACATAGGGATGGCGCCCAGAGCCCGGGGGTCCGTGAGTCGGCTTGGGCAACTGAGGAAGTGATTCTCCTGGTCTTTAAGATTGCCTTGTTAGCATCCCTCCTTCGAAAGCTTCTCAGGCCACTTACCCTGATGCAATAATAACCAATCTTCGCCGTAGCTGAGGTACACCGTATTCGACGCAGTTGAGAATGCCCCAGCGCACTGCGTATCCAAGCTCGATGAAGTCTAGAATCACTCGGTTGAATGTCTCCCTGTGACGCTCAAACAAGCCACTCGTCTCTTCCATGGTAAGGATTCTGGGCTTCGACTTCTGGAGCAAGTTCAAACACGAGAAGATGCACGCGTTGTTGGCGTCATCGGTCACGGATTCGATCGTATGCGCGGGTGAAAACGTCTGGCACGGCGGAGACCCATGAACAATATCTACCTGAGTGGAGTGCTTTGACTGGATAAAGGTGAAAAGATCCATAAGCCTGACGTTCGCATCTGGGTAGTTGCGTTTGTAAGTCATGACAGCGGACTCGGATTTGTCGCAGGCCCATTCGGGGTGCAGAAGAGCGGCACGAGCACCGCAGGTAACGCCGCCAGCACCACAAAATGCATCGCCAAATGTATACTGACGACGTCGCTTTATTGCACGAACTGGATCGCGTCTTGTTTGGCGAGACATGTCATCGTCGAGGTCCACGACTTCACCAGGGTCAAACGCTCCAAAAGGCTTGGTCTCACCACGCCACGCACGGCGGAGCTTCGGCGGGTCGAATTTGAATCCTTCGTCTGCTTCATCCCAGGTAAGGTATTCCACTGACGATGGCTTCTTGTCCCCGTAATGCTCTTTGAGTCGACAGAATAGCTCTTTGGGGCGTTGATGTTGCTTGATCCAGTCTTTCTGGATCATACAGAAGTTCGTGAACGTGATGCGGACAAAATTCCTGACTTGGTGGGAGGGAATGTCTATTGCCTCATTCGCGATCCAGACAAGTTCATTATCCCACCTCGGTATGTATTTCCCGCTGTGGTTTTTCGTGTGTATCAGGCGTCTTCCCCGAAAGAAGATATCGGCAGAACGATCTGCCACAACTTCTTCAATTCTGAGGAAAGTGCCATCGTGAAGCTGAACGGATTGGCCTTTCTTGTACACAATTCCATTGAGGCAGGCCTCAGGGAGCCGGCGTTTCTCTGGCCTTGTGATATGACGGGATCGTAATGGGGGAGTTTGAGGCTCAGCACGATTCAATTCTCGCAGTAACTGGTCGTAGGCTTCATCTGTCAGGTAGTCCCCGGGAGCAAATCCCTCCGAAGTGAGGTCGATGACCTCGCGCTCTTCGTTTGGAAGTGTGGGATTTGTACTGCCAGATGGGTCTTGTAGGACTTCCTGCACGAGACTCAGAGAGACTGCTCTTTCCGATTCATCTCCAAGCGTAACACTACTCTCATCTGAATCGTAGTCAGTTGCTGTCTGGTAAACGACCGACCACTGCTCGATACGGCTTCTGGAGTTGAAGTTGAACATGATATCAAGCCAGAGCGAGCGGAACGATGGAACGAGTCAAGGAGATGAGTTGAAAGTATCCATATGAAGATAGTCCAGATAGTTCAGACCGGCGAAGCTGTAGGACGAATCCAGCAGAGTCAATGTAGGTGCAGAGTGGGATGCGGAGAAAGGTAGAGATCTTCTAAGGTGCAGAACTTGATATAAACTAAAGCATTTGTAAAAGTTTTCAGAAAGAGGAAGAGAAATAGAGAGAATTAAATCCACGCAGCCGCCTGAGACGTAACACAAAGAAGCGAGAGTCAAGCTTGAGCCAGTTATGGTCACTTAGTCGCTGCATTTGGGGCATCACCGCAGTGAATCGTTGCCAGAGGACAAACAAGGGCTGGAATGTGATAGACATGGAGCTGAATATGCAGTCATCTTAACCGCAACTCTGGTCAGATTATTTTCTTTCATTAGCAAGGCTAAAGGTGTGGCGTAAAAATCAACCGCAATCTGAACTGTGCCTGAAGATGTATAGACTTCCCGAAACGGCAAATAGTTAGCGAGACGGGAGGAGAACTACAGCACCAATCGCTTATCTCTATCAGGCTTAGACCAGCCTCTACGGCAGTCGCTGCCTTAGGCCAGGCCGAAGCCGGGAACGACCTCCCGGCTGCTGACCGCCTGCTCCGGCATCGGCAATATTACCGCCCGCGCTGCCAGAAAGTAAGGTACCGTATGTAAGCAACCGGCCAGCCGGTGGCCCTGGCGGTGTTACTCAGTAAATTTAGTAAACTTAGTAAGTTTGGGTCACGAAATTTTTCCTCTTGGGTTTAGCGCCTCCTCTCGGTTGGTGGTGGGGAAAAAGAAAATTGGGAACAGCGAGGAAAAGAAATCTATTAAGATGGGATCCCCATTTCTTCCCCTCCTCTCCTCTTTCCCTCCTAAAACTTCTTTAACCATGTTATCCAGCTCACTGTTTCCTCCGTGGACGTGATTCTGGGCATTGTTGCCACCTGTTTCTCCCCTCACTCTCCTTTACATGAATCCTGTTATGTCTCTATAGACGTTTCCGATTCTATCCCACTTCTTTCTGCAACTTGCCAAGTTCCGGTTTCTACCACCCTACCATCACACTGTGCGTGTACTCCAAGACTATCTTGAAATATCTCCTTTCAGATGTGAGTCAATCATTCAATCCCTCAGTAAATGACTTAAACACCCTATCCCAGCCCCCTGTTTTATGATGAATTTCGGTTTTTTTTATAGATGTTAGACTTCCTAAGCATCATTGCGGACATTTTCCGATCTGATTCAAGCTGCATAATCTTGATTAGCTTTGACAGGAGTTCAGTCGGGAGAATCTTGCTGACTTTTATTCTGTCCTATTATACAGAATCCTCTACCGTCAAGATGTGTGGTATCATCGCTTTGATTCAGGCGAACCCGTCGGCTTCCGCTGCCGTCGATCTCCATGAGGCACTCTACCTGCTTCAGCGTGAGTCACTCCGCAGTCCACGCCAGCAAATACCTCGTGCTTCAGGCTAATCAATAATTTTTGGAATGCAGACAGAGGTCAGGATGCAGCTGGTATTGCCACCTGCGCTACCGGCGGTCGTTTCTATCAGCTCAAGTCGAACGGTATGGCCGCCAAGGTCTTCAACGACGGCGCCAGGGTGGCAGACCTCCCGGGTTTCATGGGAATCGGACACTTGAGATATCCTACCGCCGGAAGCAGTGCCAATGCTGAAGCCCAGCCTTTCTATGTGAACAGTCCATATGGAATCTGCATGGCCCACAACGGCAACCTGATCAACGCTCCCGAGCTGAAGAGATATCTGGACCTCGAGGCCCACCGTCACATCAATACCGACAGTGACAGCGAACTGATGCTGAACATCTGGGCGGATGAGTTGAGCGAGACCAAGAAGGCCCGTGTCAACAACGAAGATGTCTTTGCCAGTCTGAGCCGCATGTACGAGAGATGCCAGGGTGGTTTCGCCTGCACGGCCATGCTTGCCGGTATGTCACTTCTTACTCGCGCATCCGGGATCTTAGCTGACTCTAGAAGGATTTGGTATCCTTGGTTTCCGTGACTCCTACGGTATCCGCCCTCTTGTCCTTGGTTCCCGACCCTCTGCGGACTGTGATGGCATGGACTACATGATGGCCTCTGAGTCGGTTGCGCTGCACCAGCTCGGATTCACCAACATCCGTGACATCCAGCCCGGTGAGGCGGTCATCATCCAGAAGGGCGCGGAGCCTGTCTTCCGCCAGGTGGCTCCCAAGAAGGCCTACGCTCCTGATATCTTCGAATACGTCTACTTCGCCCGTCCTGACTCCGTCATCGACGGAATCAGCGTGTACCGTAGTCGTCAGCGTATGGGTGACCGTCTTGCCGCCAGAATCCTCGACATCCTTGGGCCGGAAGTGGTCAAGGACATCGACGTGGTCATCCCCATCCCCGAGACATCTACCACCTCCGCCGCGGCTGTCGCGCGGTATCTCGACAAGCCGTACTGCCAAGGTTTCGTCAAGAACCGCTATGTCTTCCGTACTTTCATCATGCCTGAACAGAAGACGAGACAGAAGGGTGTTCGCCGCAAGCTGAACGCTATGCAAGCCGAGTTCAAGGACCGAAATGTCCTTCTGGTTGATGACAGTATCGTGCGTGGTACGACGAGTCGAGAGATCGTCACCATGGCCCGGGAAGCCGGCGCCAAGAAGGTCTACTTCGCCAGTTGCGCTCCCGAGATCACGTGAGTATCCCCTGGATCCCCTAGTGCCGGTCCGAGACTTATGCTAACGACTCGCCACAGCCATGCTCACATCTACGGTATCGATCTGGCATCGCCTACCGAGCTGGTTGCCCACGGTCGCAACGTGGTGGACATCGCCAAGCACATTGGTGCCGATGACGTGATCTACCAGACCTTGGACGATCTGAAGGGCGCATGTGCCGAGATCGCCCAGGAGAACGGCCTCGCTGAGCCCCAAGATTTCGAGGTCGGTGTGTTCTGCGGTAACTACATCACCCCCGTCTCCGATGGCTATTTCGAGCACTTGGAGGAGCTTCGCGGTGAGGGTCGCAAGATCAAGGCCCTGGACCGCGCTAAGGAGGCTGTTACGCATGGCTTCGCCAGTGAGACGGACTTCAAGATGGCTGCCAACGGTGTCAAGCTTGATTCCAATGGCAACATCGTCCCCGCGGCCAACCCCGGCGAGTCAGAGGTGCCCAAGGTGGGCATCATCAGCCCCCCCAAGCACTCCCAGGAGGAGCACCCCAAGGTCAAGGACCGCATGGATATCAGCATTCACAACATGGGCGACCATCACTGATTACGAGTTTATGACTTGAGTTGATACCAATTGGTGGGCATATTGCGTGAACGACGGGAGTCTTGGAGTTTTGTAGATGGTGGTTTCGCAAGAACATGGGGTGGCTATCTATTTGGTGTGTGTTTCAGTGCATGACAGGAAGGGCGTGGGGTTGGAACACCCTTTACCTTACCATGATTGTCAAATACCTTTGAAGACATGTTGTTCTGAGATGACGTACTGTTGAAGGGGGCTGAACGGAAGTGTTTCCGCCACATCATGTGACCCAACCACACTCCATTTCTTTTTTTGACTCATCTCATGACGATGATGCTACATCCATTGATGATATAATTTGTACATACCGATAGATTTTGCCTAATGCATCTTCCGCGTCGGAAGATTCTGTACATTTTTTGTCTTTTCTGCTAAACCGTCTTGTTCCTCCTAGTTTTACATTCTATTTGTCCCGTATCCTACACATTCCAGAAGTTCTAAAGATGGTCCGCATAACCCGGTCCGCAACTGCGCGCCAGGCAGCATTAGCCGCCTCTCAAGCGCAATCTACCTTATCCCAAGTCCCGAGCGTCCGCCATTCCACGAACTCCCCCAGTCAAGAACGAATCCGTTCCCAACGCCACAGTCCCCGCCAGATCAAGACCGAAGATGGCATCCCGGAACCCGCTCCCAAGCGGCGCAAGAGGAACCACACCACACCTCCCCCGCAAATCAAGGACCTCAACGACCTCCCTCACAACTTAGGCGCGGTGATATCCCCCACAACCCCAACCACCTCTCGCATCAAGTCCGAAACCCCCGCCTCACCCATCAAGAAGAAAGAAAAAGCGATCAACAATCTCGCCAAAGACCTCCAAACCACCGTCCACAAGGCCACGCCATACAATGATGACCTCCCTCCGCCCGGCAAGAAATCCCCCGCAAAAGCAGCGAAGGCGAAAGCGAAAGCGAACCAATACGGCCTGACCCCTGGGGTAAGCCCCTTCCCCGACTGGCCGCACCCGACCCCGGACGAATGCGAAGAAGTCGACCGGCTCCTGTCGTCGATCCACGGCCAGATTGCGGCGCCCGCGACCATCCCGGAGCCCTCGCTGACCGTGACGGGGTGCGGCGAAGTGCCGTCCGTGCTGGACGCGCTGATCCGGACGCTGCTGAGCGGGGCCACGACGGGGAACAACTCGGCCATGGCGTTCAACGGGCTGGTGCAGCGGTTTGGGATCCTGCGCGAGGGCATCGGCAAGGGGAGCGTGGATTGGGACGCGGTGCGGCGGGCGCCGGTCAAGGAGGTCTTCGAGGCGATCAAGCGCGGCGGGCTGGCGGATGTGAAGAGCAAGAAGATCAAGGCGATTCTCGATATGGTGTATGCGGAGAATAAGGCCCGCCGGGATTTGTTGGTCGGTGGGGCAAATGCCGGTGGGCAGGCGGCGGAGGAGGTGTTGGGCCAGTCGGAGGGCCACAAGAACTACGAGATTGCGTGCGCGGACCAGAACTTCTTGAACCTGAACCATCTGCATACGCTGAGCACGGAGCAGGCGATGACGGAGCTCGTCAAGTATCCCGGCATCGGGCCCAAGACGGCGGGCTGCGTGCTGCTGTTCTGCCTGCAGCGGCCCTGCTTCGCGGTCGACACGCATATCTTTCGCATCTGCAAGTGGCTGGGCTGGGTGCCGCCGAGCAAGGTGACCGAGGTCACGGCGTTTGGTCATCTGGAGGTGCGCATCCCGGACCATCTGAAGTATTCGCTGCATCAGCTGCTCATCCGGCATGGGAAGTCTTGTCCGCGATGTCGGGCTATCACGGGACAGTCGTCTGCTCGGTGGGAGGAGGGCTGTGTCATCGACCATCTAGTGAAGAGGACGGGGAAGAGAAAGGGAGGACTCTGATAGATGGGTCTGGATCATTGTCTGGGTGGTAAATGGGTACTATAGGGTTATGTTGCAACCCCTCATGTAGATATATATATGCCCCGATACTGCTCGTTGCTAGAGATTAGTACCTCCGTTTTCTCGCTTGACGAAGAATAACGCATCTAGCTCTCTTGCTGGGTGACTCTTATCAATGTAGTATTGCTAAATCAACATATATACATTTCCCTTGAATCTGGAATACTCATTCTTGCACCTCGAATAGACCAGTTGAACCCCGAATGAACCCACCGACCGCCCGCAGAGCCCGCAAAGCCCGCCCGGTGGCCCGTGCACCCGCGTATCGGAGGGAGCGATAAACAATCGAACCACCCGGACTCTTTCCAGTTCCCTTTTGTCCCTCCCCTCCCCTCCTGAACTGCTTCCGCCACCAAAAAAGTGTCTGGCACAACCCAACAGCGCCAGTTCACTCGGTGAATTCCCAGCCCAGCATGGAAACGCTGGCTCAATTTACCCCGCCGGCTTTCCAGCCCGTCGTGGAACATCTCCAGACCCAAGCCCCGTTGTTGGGCGTCGCGTTGCTGTCTCTTGGCGCGGTGTATCTGGGTTATGTCTACGTTCTGAGCCAAAGGGAAGCTGCCGTCACGTTTAACGTTCCCATCCCTGCGGAGGTTAGGGCCAATTGGGAAGGGAAGAAATGGGATCAACTTGATGGAGAAACGAAGAGGGTGGTTGAAGGGCAGGTTCAAGGAGTAAGTTCGCTGTCCTTTTTCTGCTTGTGATTCGGGAGATCAGAGACTCATTCGAAATTCTTCTCAAATAGCAATGGAACGACAACCTTATCATGAGCTACTGTCCCGCTGATGGAAGAGTCCTCGGCTCTGGAATCAAACCTGCGACCCCGGAAGACGTCGACCAAGCGATCAAGGCTGCGGCAAAGGCACAGGCAGAATGGTCCAAGACTAGCTTCGCGGAGAGGAGAAAGGTTCTGCGGACTTTGCTGAAGTACGTCTCTATAATTGTCTTGAAAGACTCCGCTGCTAACATTCGGGTCCGCAATAGATACGTTCTCGACCACCAAGACGAACTCGTCACCGCCTGCTGCCTGGATTCCGGAAAGACCAAGGTGGACGCCTCCTTCGGAGAAATCCTGGTGACCACCGAGAAGCTCAAATGGACCCTCGACCACGGTGAAAAGGCCCTGACGCCGGAACCGCGCCCTACGAACTTCCTCATGATGTACAAGAAGAACATGGTCACTTACGAGCCGCTGGGCGTGGTCTCGGCCTGTGTTTCCTGGAACTACCCTTTCCACAACTTCATCTCGCCCGTGATCAGCGCCATTTTCGCAGGAAATGGTATCGTGGTGAAGCCTTCTGAGCAAACGGCCTGGTGCACGACTTTCTTCCTGGAGGTCATTCGCGGCGCCCTGGCCAGCTGCGGCCACCCTCGCGATCTGGTCCAGAGCGTTGTCTGCCTCCCTGGTGTGGGCGACTACTTGACCTCCCACCCGGGCATCTCCCAGCTCACCTTCATCGGCTCCCGTCCCGTGGCGCACAAAGTCTGCGCTTCCGCCGCCAAAGCCCTGACGCCTGTCACCGTGGAGCTGGGCGGCAAGGACCCGTCGCTCATCCTGGACGACTCGCGCACCGTGCAGGAACTGCCCGCCATCGCTTCGATCCTCATGCGGGGCGTCTTCCAGTCCGCAGGACAGAACTGCATTGGCATCGAACGCATCGTCGCCCTCCCCGGCGCCTACGACCGACTTCTGGACA
Organism: Aspergillus japonicus CBS 114.51; assembly: GCF_003184785.1. Taxonomy (NCBI): domain Eukaryota; kingdom Fungi; phylum Ascomycota; class Eurotiomycetes; order Eurotiales; family Aspergillaceae; genus Aspergillus; species Aspergillus japonicus. Next base: position 17,609 of record NW_020291739.1, read on the forward strand.
TTGTCTCTGCGCGCATCGCCAAACTCCGCCTGGGCTCAGTCCTGTTATCCCCTCAGGGCGCCCCTGACGTGGGCGCCATGATCTCCCCGGCCTCGTTCGACCGATTGGAATCCCTGATCAACGACGCCGTCAAGCAGGGCGCCCGCCTGGTTTGCGGCGGGAAGCGGTTCTCCCACCCCACGCACCCCCTCGGCCACTACTTCACCCCCACGCTGCTTGCGGACGTCACGCCGGAGATGCGCATCGCGCAGGAGGAGCTCTTCGCGCCGGTCTTCGTGCTGATGCGCGCCAGCTCGGTGCCACATGCTATTGAGATCGCCAACTCGACCGAGTACGGCCTGGGTGCCAGCGTCTTCGGCTACGACCCGCGGGACATCGCCCGGTGCATCAAGGAGATCCGGTCGGGGATGGTCTCGGTCAATGACTTCGGGAGCTACTACGCGGTGCAGCTGCCATTCGGCGGCGTCAAGGGCTCCGGGTACGGCCGGTTTGCGGGCGAGGAGGGCCTCCGCGGCGTGAGTAACCTCAAGGCCGTGTGCGTGGATCGGTTCCCGAAGTTGATGGCGACGAGGATCCCGCCGCGGGTGGACTATCCGATCAATAAAGGCGAAGGTGCGCGGGAGGATGGCACGGGGGCTTGGGAGATGTGTAAGGGGGTGGTGGAGACGGGATATCAGATTACGTTGGCGGGCAGAGTGAGGGGCATTCTGCGGTTGTTGGGGAATATGTAGGGCTGTATCCCTACGCGAGGCGTGTATACCTGTATATTAAGGCGGGTGTAGTTGATTGTATCATAGTACTTACATACACATTTAATCATATCACTGCATGGATTCCAGTGATCGACAGTTCTAGCCCTGCTTAATGTCGCCATTTGACGGGAATGGCCGATAGAGTGACATACTGTACATCAGCCAGCACCAACTCACCAGCCAGCTCACCATCCATCCATCCGCCCTCATCATCTGCGAACTGCAGGATCACCCTCCGAACCTCTGCAGGGGCTCCGCCAACTACGTATGAGGATTATGCGTAGGCCAGAGGATCCCTTTGCAAATAGGGCTGAGTGGCTGGCCCACGGCCGTCTCTTGACATCATCCGTGGTAACTTTTGTCGCATAATATGTAATAAGTACAGCAGCGCAGATCACCATCTCCCGCGGCGGCGGCGGCGGCGGCGGCGTCCCGCAACGCGCAACACAACAACATCATCTCGGACAACACTTTCCTCCCGAATGAACAAACGAACGAAATTCACTTACCCCTGACAAGCCCACGCCCCTAACCTTAAGAGTCCCGGGTCGTATTATGTCATAATCACTGCATCCACCTTTCGTAGACTTTTTACCCCAGACAAACAGAGTGGAGACTCTTGGTGGACTGGACTTTGTGGTCCCCTTCATGCCCGAAAGTCAGGTATCCATGATGTTATACTACTGGGCTGTGGTTCCATACCGGGAGATCTCATTGGCTTGTTATCGTTGAATAAAGCAAGAATCACGTGTGACTGGCCCCCTGAAACCCTTTTTTGGGGGGATTAGAATGCGAACCATGCTTTGACAGTATGTAGTATGTAGTTACTGTAGTGGACTGACGTATGACGTCACCCGTTGAAATCAGACCCTCAGCCGCTGCAGATGATACAGCGTAGGGAGTAGAGGAAGATGTACAGTAGTTCTCGAACCTGCCAGCCTTATCGGTGGCGAGACCCTGCCCTCACTTACTTGCTGTCCCTCCATTGTCCTATAGTTTAGTGGACAGTAGGGTACAGTAGGCTCGTCACCGATCCGCAAGGGTTTTTCCCATTTCCGCATTAGGAGGGTCAACCAAGGCATGGCATGGCATGGCGCTGTGAACCACACAGTCACCAAACAACGATGTCATATGTCGTTATGACGGCATCATTGCTTGCAGTTTCTGTCCCGTGTTTGAGACTCGGTAGCATGCTGATCTTTTGCTTCTTTTTCATCTTCTGTGGCATGCACACTACACTCACTTCACTACGCTTCACTACACACATACATCATTCGAGAGACTCCGAGAACCAACCCTTGAGTTTTGTCCCCTTCTTCGGATATTTATATTTCACTCCCATCCGCCCACGGGATCCAGTTCAGAAAGCATACAATGCGTCCTTTCACCGATCCCACTGTCCACACTACAGCTTCTTCGAGTTATTCGTCCCAGGGAACTAAGACTTCGAAATAATTGTCTACTTGCCATTACACTTACCACGGACATCGATATCATACCTACCACTACAATTCCACTACAACTACAACACAACACAACTCTACCTACCACTACCACTACAAATACACACTTGACAACAAGAAACCAAAATGGGTGCCGTCGTCTCTTGTGTACGTTCCTGTCCCTCCAACCCTCTGCATTCTCACACAAGGTGAAAGGTGAAGGTCATGCTAACAGCGACAAACAGATCCAAAGCGTCTTCCACGCCATCGGCGCCTGCCTCATGGGCATTGTCAACACCATCGGCTCCGTCTGCAAGGCCATCATCGACGGCATCGTCACCCTCTTCGACGTGATCATCTCGTGCCTCACCTGCGGGTACTGCGGGAACCGGCGGCGGACGCGGACGCATGGCCGGCGGTCGAGGGTGTAAGCCTGCCTTCTAGTTCAAGAAAGACCAGATGTAAAAGGAAGATGGAGGGGGGCGCTAGGGGGATGAAGATACCATGATGGGATGGGATGGGGTTGGGTTGGATTGTTTGCTATACCCTTTCGTTTCTGCTTGCATGGAGACGACACATCCGGATCTGATATGATCTGATTCTGATCTTTATGAGGTTACGACTTACGGATTGCGTTTTGTTTCGTTTCGTTCTTAGTTGTACTTGTTTCTTGTTGCTATTGTGATTGATGGTTTGATATCCTATCCTGTGGTTTTTTATGATTCTCTACCTTCCTGAATTAATATGATTCTTTCATTATCTATATACCGTCTGCAATACTTCTTCCTTGGGGAGATCATAGTATATTGCAAACCCCCTTTCTCATTCTTTCATTATCTATATACCGTCTGCAATACTTCTTCCTTGGGGAGATCATAGTATATTGCAAACCCCCTTTCTCCCTCGAATACACATAGTACATGAGAGTACGGACCCTCACCTTCTCCCCGATCTACCCAAACACAACAACTAGTTACAACCCAAGTACCCCCCCCATCCCCACCCGCACCAACAACCCCCGAACCCTCCCCGCCTCCTCCCCCGTCAACCCCCCTTCCCCATCATACCCCAACCTCTCCTCCACCAACACCCGCACAAACCCATCCCCAACGCCATCAGCATACTTCACCGCCGCGCAGAAATGATTCACCGAGACCGGCCACGGCACCGGGAAATCATACCAGGGCATGCGGACCTTTAACTTCAGCAGGGTCTGGAACGCGTCGAACTCCCGCGCCCGGATCGTCTGCCGCAGCGCGCGCCGCGACCGGTCGTGCGCCGGCGTGTCGTCGAGGTACGCGTCCGGCGCTAAGAGGGCCAGAAACTCGAGCTTCTGGGGCGTCCACGGGGCGGATAGGAGTTTGTCGGGGATGCGTGCGGAGAGAGTGCCGGTGGGGCTGGGGATGGTGCAGGTCGGGAGGCGGAAGGTGTTGGGGGAGCTGGAGGTGGTGGTGCTGGTGAAGGGGGTGCTGGAGGAGTAGATGTCGTTTGGGGAGCGGATTTGGAGGGCCCCGGGGTGGAGGTAGAGGGCTATTTTGGGGGGTTTGGGGGTGGTTGATGGGTTGGGGGTGGGGTTAGGGTGGGCAGGGAGGATTAGGTCGCCTTTTCCTGGGCTGCTGGCGCGGCTGGTTTGGCCGGCCTGGTGGATGAGGCGGGAGAGGTGCTCCTCCAGCGAGAGGAGGGTGGCTTCGTCCTGCTGCGAGAAGAGGAAGTCCCTCCCCGGCTGGCATTTCTGGTGGATCGTGTGCCGGAGGTAGTCGCGTTGGCACTGCCGGATGAGCGGGAGGGTGCACCAGCGGCAGGCCAGGAGGGTGGTCTGCAGGTCTCTGCGTTCCACGGGGGACAGGGCGAAGAAGTCGAGGGGCCGCGGGAGGAAGTCCTCTGTGAAGAAGTGGGGGTCGGCGCTGGCGTTGGTGCTGCTGAATGCGAGCCGGATCAGCCAGGTGTATAGCGCGGGCGTGGACAGGGCTTCCGCGAGACGGGGTGATGCGCGCGGAAGGTTGACCTCCAGACTGTGCAGGAAGATCTCCTGGATGATCTCGACGGGGAGAGATTCGAGCCTTGAGCCTGCTGTGGCTGGCTTGGTGGGAGGCATCTGGTGTTGTCGTTGTAGACTCCCGATGTAGATGGATATATGTATGCACTTGGATAAGTACTATGGCGAGATGCTTCTCAGTAAGGGCTTTGTGCTGGGGCGGATTGTGAAGACTGGATTATCAAGCCACACATTGCTTGTCATTATCGCGAGTACTTTGGGAAACAAAGTATCAATTGAGGCGTGATGTACCTGAGGAGATCGAGCATCGCTGTGCGTCAGAGCTGCGCCGTTGCTAACACTAGGTGGGTTTAGTGCTCGCCTCTTTCAGGCTTTCATGCGGCAACATGTCTCATTGCATTTAGGGGACAATGCGAAGAGTGATGAACGGTTGTCCTGTATAGTGGATTGTACTGCGCAAGTTCCCCTTTGGATATAGTTCAGGATAACAATTCCACCCCAGTGAGTTTCGCAGGAAACGTGGTTGTGCGGTCGGGGAATCCTCGGGTGGACTTGCACGTGGTGGACGGTTCAGGATACTGAGTAGTTTGCAATAATATGTCTTGACCTCCAGTAGTAAATGTCAATTTGGAAAGAGACACTACTTCTCTACTATGTCAAGATATCAATGTCATCTCGGATTATAATGGCATGTATAAACAAGCGCTGTCGACTCACACTACATGATGCCAGAATTTCTGGGATCGATGGGTGATATATCCACATAGTGCTCTAGCCATTATACTCTGTCTGATGAGGCAGATGAAGATAGCTTGATACTCTGATGATAGTGATACCTGGTCGGGTTGCTGTACTTATGATATGTCAACGCCCATTTCCATGAATGCTGGCCTTCATGTCTGTATTACACTCACGCAGGGATGCTTGCTCTCCTTTGTATTCAGAGCACACTAAGGCCTTGACAAGCCATCTAAGTATTAAAAGAACACAGCCAAACCTACAGCCTACAACCCGAAATAAGGGGGAAACCATAAATTGAACATCTTCTATACATAGTCCTACAACCAGCAATCACACGACCAGACAGACAAAAGGGTATCCTAGCTGGCCAACATGCTTGACAGATAAGTAAGAGAACAAGTCTTTCTTTGTGTGTTGTGTGGCTATATCTGGAGGTTGCAGGACAAAAGTGGACGGAAATGGCATACAAGGGATTCAGCCAGTTTAGACAACAGACATCTCGCCGAAGCGCTCCTGTAAGTTGCAAAGAATGGTTAGTCTGTGTGTTCTCAGGAATTGTGGGTTTGGCACAATCAAGGGCCGGGAATCCCACCTTGTAGCCGGCCGGCATCCAGCGACCCTTCTGGACAAGGGAGGAGGTCTTCTCGTCGATCTCGGGCTGGGCAGCAGCAACCTCGTCCTAGAGTGAAATGGTCTGATTAGCACAAATCGAGGTGGACGGTCGGAACGATCGCAACGTACGACGGTGAGGTCCTCGAAGGGGCGGGCGGTCTCGATGTTCTCGAGGGTCTTCTGGAGGTTGCGGAGTTCAACCTCGACCTTGCCCTTGGTCTCCTCGGCGCTCTGAACAGCCTGGGCCTCGAAGGCGTCGATGGCCTTCAGCTGGCGGTTGACATCGTAGGTGGCGGGCTTGAAGCTCTTGAAGTGGCTCTCGAGCTGGTCGACGATGGCCTGGTTCTTCAGCACCTTGCGGTAGTGGGCGAAGTCGACGGTCTGGGGCTGCTCGGACAGGACCTGGACCTTGCGGCGCGCGTCGTCGTTACGCTTCTTGAAAGCCTGGAGGGAGGCAGCGGTCTGACCGCGGAGACCGAGCGAGCTGGTCAACTTGGTCCAGTCGATCTTGAGAGCGGCGCTACGCTGTAATCCAGGCTGTTAGTGGGCGATCTCGCCGGCTGACTGCGTCAGAATATCGGCACAGGCGGTGGGGACATACGGCGGCCATTTTGAATTGTGTTATGGGAGGGGGTGGGAGGGAGAGGGGAGGTCAACGTGCAAAGCTGGAGAATCCGGGAGGTTGAGGGTTGACTCGGCAAGATTTGGAATGGGGATGGCATCACGTGACCCGCGTTTCCCGTCTTCCGAACGGCCACAGCACCACCCGGGATGCAGCCTGAGAGGCCCAGGAGTATTGATATGCAGTGATTGTTGTCACGGTGCCACATCTACAGTGCCTGAATACTGCAGTATCGTAGGTACTCGCGCTCTACAAATTACAGATAGCAATCTTAATAGTATTTCTGGATCATTCAATTCTGCTTTTGAGCTAATTGATTTACACAATGGGACTTGCCAGGGTGTCCACCCTAGGGGACATCACTCTGACTGCACACCCACAATCCAGCCTGCCAGGAGGGTCGACACAGCTCACCCACTGACGCGTGCGGTTAAGTTGACAACGCTTATATGCTGAGGGCCATGATGGAGTTGACAATGTCGTTGTCGTTCTCCCGAAGAGCCTTGACGGCCTTCTTGCGAGACACATTAGCCTGGGCCATAACCAGTTCGATGTCCTTCGCCTCAAGGCCGGACTCATCAACCTCCTCGCCATCATCCTCCTCCTCCTCCTTCTTGGCCTCAGCCTCGGGGGCCTTGGCCTGGGCGTGGTCGTGCTCGTGGTCGTGACCGGCGTGCTCGTTGGCAGCGGCCTCGGCGAGCTGCTGAGCAGCGGAGGCCTGGGCCTGGGAGTTCAGGTCCTCGATCTTGGCCTCACCGAAGATGCTGCAGGGCAATGTGTAAGCTTTGAGTCATCCGTTGGCAGTCTGAGATCAGCATAAAAAGAAGCCACGTACATCCAGGTGTTGCTGGTAGGGGAGCGGTAGACATCGGGCTGGTTGATGACGAAGAGGATCTGTTTTTCCAGCTAGAATTAGCCACACTGCTGTCACATTCCTCGTCCGCTCGCTGACAAGCCTCCGAAAATTTCATTGTAGGACGGTTGCCGAGCGAACTCGGATAGCGGGGTAAGAAGGATTCGGTCGCAACTCATACGTTCTTCGGGCGGCGGAGAGTGACACGGGTGATGCCAGGGACGTGCTTGAGGCCGAGCTTGCCGATGGCCTTGCGAGCCTTCTTCTCGTTGCGAGAGTGGATGGTGACGGCGGCACCACCGGGGATGGTGGGCTCATCGCCAGCCTCAGACTCAGAGTCGCTGCCGGCATCCTCGACCTGGGTCTTGGGGACCTCCTCGTCGGGGAGCTCTTCAACACGGGGATCGGCCATTTTGTATGTGTGGAAGTGAGTAGAGCCTAAAGTGGGCTGTGTGATGGTGGTTTGAAAGGTTAGCAATTGGCACGGTGGTGGGACTCGCACAGGTGGTGGTTTGGGACGAGGCTCGAATTGGGCCTAAGAGACCCAGAAACTCCCACAAAACTGCAGGAATTCGCCAAATTCGAGCGGGAATGGCATCTGGGCGGGCACAAATTCCAATTTAACGTACCTGGACACAGAATAGGGGACTGTGGTGGATGGAGGGGATTTTTTTGCCTTGGTTGGAGTTGGGAAGACTTGAAGCTGTGTGAATGTCATCCTGCCGAAAATCGTTAGCGAGCTTATTGGGGGGACCCTCCCCCCGGACACACAAGCAGCGGCTGCTCTACAGACCAAGTCCGTCCGCATACATACAACCAAGCTACTACTAAGTTACGCTGTTCTATGCAATCTTATAATCTTGACCTTCAAATCCTCGATCTAGGCTTAATCTTGAATTTATTAATTTTTACAATGAAAGTCCCTTTGTTTTCCGTCTTTTTTTGCTTTGAAAGTCTAAATTGTGTTCATTGCCCATTTCCTTCTCAGGATTTGACCCGCTGATGTCAAGTCGAAGACCCAGTTGTATCATAAGTCATATACTCACTGAAAGGGCGTTCGTTCAGGCGGCGAACGGCTTTCAGCTTTCGATGACGTACGAGAACAAGCCATGTCAGGATATCAAAGGTTCTTGAATCATTTTTATGCTGTCAAATAATGCATACAGCGTAATTTTTTGCTGAACATAAATTAACCCATCAGCAAATAAACCCCGTCCTAAGGCACCCTGTCACACTTTGCACCGAGCCCCAAAAACCATCTATGCCTTGGGAGCAGCAGCTCTGAGCTTGGCGTGAGCCTTCTGGACCTCGTAGCGAGCCTGTAAAGTCGGAACATGTCAGCCTTCGTCCATTTTTCTTGCGCGCCTCCAAAGAACCATCGCATTCCACCACCGGCCACGAAAAAAGCCCCAATATATCCCCCGTAATCCCCTCTCATATGGCGCGCATATCACAGATCCATCCATATCGCACGTACCTGCTTGCGGAGTCTGAGAACCTTGAAGCGCTCGAAGTCGGTCAGGTTCTTCCGGCGCTCGGCGCGGTCGGTCTTCTTAGCGAAACCGCTCTGAGCCCACTTGCCATCGATCTCGTTCTTCTCCCAAAGCTTCTTGACGGGGCCAGTACCGGCAGCACGGGGAAGCTGGGGGATGACGAAGTGGGTGAGGGTGGCGTGGGAGAGGGGGAGGACGTGGCGGGGGACGATCTTCTTCTCCTCGGTGGAGGGACCATCAACCAGAACCTAATCGGGTGCAACTCGTGTCAATTTTCATGTTCATCATGTTTCCTCCCAGCAGCGAATCCCATCCCATGTTGCCGTCTCTTTCTTTTCCCAACCGAAATCTCCGGGGATTCCTCCAGACTGCAATTTTCGCGCGAATTTCATAGAACGTACACGTCTGTGGTCGACAATCTCGACAATGGCGGCGAGCTTGCCGGTGTAGGGACCGCTGCGGATCAGCACAACGCGGCCAACCTCAACCAGCTTCCATTGAGCAATCTTGACATCGATATCGGCCATGGCGAAGGCTTCCTATATTTTTGCAGAACAAAGAACGACTTTAGTTTGATGTTGCGTGCGTGCGTGTGTGGGTGACAGGGTGGTCGTAGGATTGGGAGGGGCGACAAGGAACTCACGGTCGACAGACTCCGGGTGGGACGGTGGTGGTGATTTGTTGTCGAAATGTCGGGGTTGTCGAAGGTCGTCCTAAACGCACAAGTCTCGTCTCACTCAACGGGCTGACTGGATAGCGAATTTCGGTGGTTGCGGCCCTTCGCCCACAAGAGTCTCGCTTAGCAGCCAGTAGCAGCCCGCCGCAGGGTGTTTGCGTGCGGCCTAGGGCTGCTTCCGCCCCTTAGCGCCCTCCATCGGCCGCCGGATATTTTCCGTTCCGATCACCGCGCCTTTTAAGCTTCTGATTCAGCAGCAATTGTTTGCCGGTGTTTCTCTCTCTCTGTGTGTGTGCAGTTCTCTCTCCAACGTTCCAGACTTTGGGGTGTTGGAACTCCAGAACAAATGTGGTTCTGATCATGACGATCATCTCATTAATTTGAAGCAAAGCTTCAATTGCTCACCAGCTACACTAACTTCGACAGTGTACGCCGCATCGTGTGTTGTACTGGTATGCATCCACCCTTTTCCTCTTCGCTTCCCACCTCAACCCTTACATGATGCGGTAATTTGCGATTGACGCAGCGTCTGTGATGCCCTCGCCGGGGTTTTCTATACAGCGCTGCCGCATGATATTTAATTCTTACATATTCTGATATCCTCAACCCTTCGCCTCCTCGTTGCACTCACATTCCCATATGTGTGTCCATGCTAACATTGCGAAGACTCTAGCAGCAGACCTCAATTCTCTCGCCTTGCGACTCCACTTCCGGATATTGGTATGTATCCCACTTTTGCTCTCGTCTGCCCTCCCCAGTTCCGGTGATTAAAAGCATGATATCACGCCTAGATAGTAATTGATGCCTTCTGGCAATGATATTTCCCTCATCACCAAGATCTCTGAGGAACATCTTCCAATTCGGAATTTGGATCATCACTCTTCTTTGCTTTGATTGGTTTCTAACCTTTTGCAAATTCAGGTCCCGTCTCAAGTTTACTATAGCTATTTTGACTCAATGCATAAATTCTATATTCTAAAAAAACTTTCACTGTAGATTTGATCCTACGTAATATTGCGTCTCCCTTAGATTAGCCGCAAGCTAGTAATTGTACGGTTACCTGTTAGCAGAATTGGAGAAGAAGTTTGGACGCTATTAAAGATCTAAATATATGCGAAAGTAACATGGTGAAGCTTTACGTGGAAAGATGCTGAAGGGGCCTGCAGGAAACCCCTGATTTCTGTTCGTGAAGCCCATCTATTTCATTACTGGTAATCGACCGAGTGCGGAGACGAGGCTATCACGATGAACCCGCACCCATCCCCGCAACAGTAGCGATTGGGCCCTCGCGACTCAGCACCCACATGAAGATGAACTGTATGATGTACGCATAAACGAACAGAAACTGGGTGCGGCGGTTGCGCTGCGAGCGGGCAACAGTGTGCATAGACCCCGAACGCATGGAGGCGTCACTGGTGGAATCTGGGAGCAGAACGTATTTGAGGGAGCGGAGCTAGGTTGGACAGCAAGGGTTAGCTAGCGACCAGGCTACTGCGGTATCATCACGGGGTACGTACCAGGAAGAAAGCGTTAGCCAGGAACGTGTAGACGAAGACAACCCAACCAACCCAACCACCGGTGCCTCGGCCAGGGGTAAGGATCTCAGACGCCAAGAGCGTGAGGATGATTCCGACGAACTTATAACCGGAGTAGGCAACGAGATCGAGGAGCTGAGACTCGTTGTTAATGCTGAGGATGTACATTGCCAGCTTCAGGCACATGATCTCGAACAGTATGACTGCAATAGCCGTCGTGGTAATCGACCCTAGGAGCTCCGGGTGGAAGTTTCCGCGGAACCCTGCCAACATGGCCGAGAGCAAAATGTAGGTGACCAGTGCCATCACAGGGATATACATGTCAGGCGAGTTGAGATCATCACGGGGCGGAAGAAACATGGAGGAGTACTGCTGCTGCGAGATCTGGCCATTGGGGCCAGCTGCAGCCGTCGTCAGGCGTGCCTGTTGACGGGACCAGGGCTTGTGTCGCCATGGGAAGAGAACGAGGGAAAGCTTGTTCAGGACGTAGGAGTTGGAAACGTTGAAGTAGTGCTTGAGAGCCGGAATGGACACATAACGGTTTAACTTTGGGGGGTTGGAGGTTAGCAATGAACATCCTCAGGATGCCACCATATCGGCGCTGCTTACGTTCTGCTCCATATACTCCTGGCCAGCCATCATCGCCGTTTTCCCAACCTGAAAACTCATCTGCGCCGTTGGATCATTGATGAACTGACCAAACCCCGGGCCGTAGGTCCCACTACCACCTTGCGCAGGTGCGGGTTGGTATGGGTTGCCATAGCCCGCGGGTTGAGACTGCTGAGATGTCGGAGGTGGCGGCGAGCGCATCATGGGAACTGTAGAGACGTGCTGAGGCACTGGATGGTGAAGCGGAGGCGACTGCGCCGGGGGTGGAGCGAATGATTGGCGATACATGTTATCTGAGAGGAGTGTCGAAGTCGAAACTTGTGGACAGGTTGAGGGTGGGAGTCGATGGGATGATAATGGGGGAGTTCGTGGGGCGCCGAAGCGGCAGAGAGCTACTTAGTGAGATTTGCACAAAGTTGGAGAGATGAAGGTGTTTATACGTGGCGGCTGAAGTCCGCCGTTCCTTCCGCTCCCCAGCTCAGCTTGCCGCCCACGCCTACGCCCACACATTCCCCACCCGCGCCCACCTCATCATCAACCTTCCACTCGATCATTACATCACTCAGCAAATATTTCGAAACACCTTCGGAAACATGTTGGAATCCTTCGAAATCCTCGACACCTCGGGTGTGGTTCTCTGGTCAAAGTCCTACGCCCCTGTGGGTGCCCACGTGGTCAACAGTCTTATCAGTGATGTTTTCATCGAAGAGAAGGCCCAGATTCAAGGACCAAACAGTACCTCGCCAACTTTCAGAAAGGAGAAGTATACCTTGAAGTGGAAGAGAGTCAAGGAATTCAATCTCATATTTGTGGTATGTGCCTTCCCTAATGCAGTCTGCGCTTCGTGGCTCTTACCGATGCTGTGAGTCAGGCCGTCTACCAGTCTATTCTACAGCTGGGCTGGATCGACAAACTCCTCGATAATATCGCTACCCTGTATATCGACCTTTACAAAGATCAACTGAGAAGCACTCGCGCGAGGATAGTGCAATACCCGTTCGACAAATACTTTGACCAGCAAGTGCGCGAGCTCGAGGGCAGCTCGGGATTTGTCGCATCGGAAAGTTCTGTGGCGAATGCGTTTGATAAAAAAGATCCGCTTGTCTCGTCTGACAATGGGGGCCCACCACCGCCATCGGTCTCTAGCCTCATTAAAGGTATGTTCTACTGCATGCCGCCGATTTCAGGGCTTTGCTGACGGTCGCAAAGCGCAGCAACAAGCTGCGCTCGGCGGCGTGGTCACCTCAGATGAGGGTACGCCACCCCAAACCCCAGAAATTTCTAGATCGACAACTCCCGTTGCCGGCCATATCCTTACCGCCAAGCTAGGTCCCGGAGGTCGTATGTCGCGCCGTGGACGCAAAGCCGCCAACTCCAGCGCCAATGCTTCATCCGGTGACGAGAAAGGGCGAAAGGATAAGACTCCGAAGAGTGGAAAGAAAATGCGTCGGTGGGATGCAGACGGTTTCGCCGATGAGGACGATGGCCGGGTTCTGGACTACTCGGCTCCGGCTGATGCTGAAGGAGCACAGGTGCCAGCGGTAGAGGCTGTCTCCGAAGATTCATGGGGTCGGAGAACTGGTAAAGGCCAGTTCGTGCTCAAGGACCTCGGAGACGAGGTTCACTCGATCCTCGAGAATGCGGAGAGCGAGAAATCGAAGGGTGCTGCTTCTTCCGGTCTCGTTGGCTCGGGCTTCAACGCCATCGGTGGTCTCCTACGGAACATTGTCGGTGGTAAGGTTTTGACGGAAGCTGATCTGGAAAAGCCCTTAAAAACGATGGAAGATCATCTCCTGAAGAAGAATGTCGCGCGGGAAGCGGCGGTCCGGCTTTGCGACGGTGTCAAGCGGGAGCTTGTCGGGAAGAAGACGGCCAACTTCCAAAGTGTGGATGCGGCCCTGCGTCTGGCCATGGAATCCTCTCTACGCAAAATCCTGACACCAACTTCTTCTCTCGATCTCCTTCGTGAGATTGATGCTGTCACATCTCCCACGACCAAGCAGGCGACTCCCCGCCCCTACGTCATCTCGATTGTTGGAGTGAACGGTGTCGGAAAATCAACTAATCTTGGAAAGATTTGTTATTTCTTGTTGCAGAACAACTACCGTGTTCTGATTGCGGCCTGTGACACTTTCCGGTCCGGTGCAGTGGAGCAGCTCCGTGTTCATGCCCGTAACCTCAAGGAACTCAGCCAGCGTGAGACTGCTGGTGAAGTGGAACTATACGAAAAGGGTTACGGCAAGGACGCAGCGAACGTCGCCAAGGATGCTGTGGAATACGGCGCAGCCAACAAGTTCGATGTTGTTCTAATCGATACCGCAGGCCGCCGCCACAACGACCAGCGTCTCATGTCGTCTTTGGAGAAGTTTGCCAAATTCGCTCAGCCCGATAAGATCTTCATGGTCGGCGAAGCGCTTGTTGGTACGGACAGTGTGATGCAGGCCCGTAACTTCAACCAGGCCTTTGGTACGGGAAGGAATCTCGACGGTTTCATTATTAGTAAATGCGACACTGTCGGTGATATGGTAGGCACTCTGGTCAGCATGGTACATGCGACGGGTATCCCAATCGTGTTTCTGGGCGTTGGTCAACACTACGGTGACTTGAGAGGGCTGAGTGTCCCTTGGGCTGTCAACTTGTTGATGAAATGAGTAGCCTTGTGCGGTTCACGTTTCTAACGCTAGTATGATGATGTTTTAGCAAGTCTTCCTAGAATTATTCATAGGGCTCAATGGCAGTCGAACAATGCACACATGACCTGGCAAGGTCTCTTCTACGGGAGTAAACTTCAATACATTAAATACAAACCACAATGATATGAAAATCGGACCAGTGTTTCAAATCCAAGCCTAGGAGGCAGCAGGGGTGTACTCTAGATGAAACTATCCCAAAGGATGAGAAACAAATTCACGGAGTACGTAGGCTAAAAAAGTGCGTGTGAATATCGGCATATATTTAGATAGAGACCGAACCGATATAGGCGCCATTTCTGCTAGTGGACCAATGGGCTTAAGTTCCGGTGCAGAATCCCAGCGCGCTGGTCATGTGTGCCACCAAAGCATTGAACAACCTTAAGCCATAGTATCGAGCCGAGTTTACCAGCGTCTACAGTGTTGTTGTTGTTGTTGTTGTTGTTGGCCTATTACGCACGTGGTGGGAACGTAAGCGTGACCACAAGATGGAGCGGATGAGTCAGCTGCAAGCCTGCAGAGGGGCTTACATCATCTGCAGGGCCTCGCCGATGATCTTGTGTGGAGTGGAGTTACTCCGCGCGCAACATCTTCGAGATCCAGTCTTGCTGCTGACTGCGCTTATCAACATCACTTCCCTTCTTTCTCCCTTGCTCGCCTCCAGCTTTGAGACACGGATATTGCGTGGTTGAAAGATCACTTTCTATTTGCATTTCACCTCTTCAATCGCTTTTAGTTGTCATATCCTGGGGGCTCCGACGCCCCCCCCGCACTGCGAACGACGTGTGGCCCTTGAGCTCCATCAACTCTGCTGAAAACGCAAGGGAGGCTCATTGAGGCTGAAGACACGACCATCGCCTCATTTGCTATCATTTAGATTATCTTTTAGAGCTACCCTTCGTGAAGATGAGGACAGACGAGCAGGGCCCGTTCAACCGGCGACACTCTTCCACTCTACACTACCAAACCTTCGACACCCCACCGCCAAAATCTCGCGGAAGACCGAACTCTGGACAGTCTGGATCGTCTGGCGGAGACTCGCATCACCAGCAGAATGATAATGGCTCCGAGCGCGGGTCTGGGTCACCACTCCCGAAGCGCCAGATGGCCATCCTAGCCTTCATCTCCCTCTGCGAACAAACGGCCTTCAACTCGATTAGTCCCTACTTACCCGAGATGGTGTCGTCATTCCCTGAAGCTGAAGCTCGACCGAATACCGTGGGCATGTATGTTGGAGCGCTGGCTACCGCGTTTGCAATCGCGCAGCTTGTGACCAACTATTTTTGGGGCTGGTTATCGGATCGTGTGGGCCGGAAACCGATCATCCTCCTGGGCACCATTCTTACGGCAATATGCTTCTGTGCGTTTGGATTCTGCAAGACACTATATCAGGCTATCGCGGTGCAGGCGTTAATGGGTGCGGTAAACGGCAATCAGGGTCTCGTATCGACCTGCCTCGGTGAGATCACCGACCGCAGCAACCAATCCAAAGCGTTCGCCTATCTCCCCGTCTTGTACGGCATCGGAGGCGTCACCGGCCCCATCCTTGGCGGGCTGCTGATCTTCCCCAAGAACCCGTTCGACAAGAGTCAGCCCAACCCATACCCATACGCCGCCCCTAACCTCATTGCGGCGGCAATCCTCGTTGTCGACTTTGTCGCTTCGATTTTCTTCCTCGACGAGAGTCTTGACGATGCGGATGCCCTTCCCCACTTTGGTCGGCGTGTTCGGGCCCTGTTTGCCTGGCTCTGGCAATGGACCAGCTCCGCCAAACGCGCGGGATGGATGAAACCACCGCACCATGCTTCATACCGCCATCTCCGGACACAGTCCACTGACAGTCAGGATCACGACAGTGAATTGGACTCGGCCTCGGAGGTCTCCGACTCTCCCCGTCCACACCCAGAATCGTTGATGCAGAGTCAGATCTGGAACCGGGACACGATCTTGCTCCTTTTGACGTACCTCGTCTTTGCCCTGTGCAACGTCTCCTTCAACTCACTCTTCCCCATCTTTTCGCAAGCCAGGCCCCCATTGGGCCGTGCTCTCACCCCCTCGGAGATCGGTCTTGCCCAGGGATTTACAGGACTCGTTACTATCATCTTCCAGATCTGCATCTTTGGGAAGTTGCGCGACAAGATGGGCAACCGATGGTCTTACCGTGCCGGGCTGCTGGGGTTCGTGGTGTCATTCCTCCTTATGCCCTTCATCGGGTATAAGGGCAACGACACAGATAAGGGCGGTGTCACTGGCAAGACCGCTCTGATGGCCATTGAATTATGTTCTGTCTTGCTGATCAAGACTGTCGCCTCGGTAGGCGGTTTGACCAGCGCACTCTTACTGGTATGCACCCTTTCTCGAGCTTAACACTTTAGACACATCCTGACAAGTTGAAAAACGCATAGATCACAAACTCCGCCCCGGACCACACGGTCCTCGGCTCTTTGAATGGCCTCGCGCAAACCCTCTCCGCCGCCGGCCGCGCCGTGGGACCCCTCATCTCCGGCAGTCTGTTCAGTTTGGCCTCCCGCCTCCCCACCAAAGGCGAAGCCATGCCCTTCGGCGTTTTCTCCGCCGTCTCCTTTGTCGGATTCATCCTCAGCTTCGGTATCCGCGCCCGTTCTCTCGAAGCGGAGGACTGGGAAAGCGATGACGACGATGATGA
The DNA here is from genome assembly GCF_003184785.1 of Aspergillus japonicus CBS 114.51. Lineage (NCBI taxonomy): Eukaryota > Fungi > Ascomycota > Eurotiomycetes > Eurotiales > Aspergillaceae > Aspergillus > Aspergillus japonicus. The sequence goes on from NW_020291739.1 coordinate 34,295, forward strand.
CGACGATGAAGAGGAAGACGACGCCGGCGACGACGACACCACCACCACCACCACCAACAACAACAACAACAACAACGAACGAAGATCCTACAAACCCGGCAACGATGATGAAGAAGCTCGTCCCGGTCGTTAGAATTGTCGAAGATATCTAGATAGATTCCCTTTAATTGTTATTTTGACTACCGAATGTAAAACGCAAGACGGGAGAACCTTCTCTTCGATTGCACGGCACAAGAAGCAAAAAGACAACAACAACAGACAGAAAAGAAAAAAAGCAAGACATCTACATACCTATTCCTCCAAGCGGGATTAACGACTGAGACATGACGACATTCCTTTTCTTCCGTTTGGTTGATTGATCTTGTATCGTTCGGTTCTTTTGCCATTGTTTCGATAGAGGAAAGCCAGCGCCTGCCTATCCGAAGCTGCTACTGAGTTTACTTTACTATTCTGCGAGTTTGTTAGGTTTTTTCAACAAAAGAGCGTGTGGGTTTTGTGCATAGCTGGAGTTTTTTTTTTTTTTTTTTTTTCTAACTGTTTCTTAAACTGTTTTAGAGGGGACAGGGGATGGGGCGGGGACGTTATGTAAATACTCCGGTTAGATTTTTGTTTAGTGTCAAGTGTATACATTTGTGCTTGGCTTGCTGGTTTTCTTTACTGGGGTTTTTTGTATTGGGTGGCCGGTGGTGTTGGGTTGGGTTGGGTTCTAGCTATAGGTCAACTGTGCTATTCCTTTGCAAGGGTTAGGTACTGTACCTATGCTTTTACTGTTACTTCAATCTGGTTAGTGGTGATGGTTTGCAAAAGCGAAGATACAGGGTTATCACTAGAATACACATACACAGAGAAAGTCATAGAGTGAGAAGGAGAAACCGTTTTGCAAAACACTATACCGCCGCAACCCGTCGCTCTGTTTCCATCAAAAGAGATAGGATAGTAATACCATCCGAGAATCCTAATCACGAAATGAATGGCGACGTCGAGATTCGTTCCAGGTAACTGTAACTAACAACAACTGGGGAGAGAAAAGTCATGATCACGTCGCAAGTCGTACAGGACAGAAAATAGATAGCGAGGGAGGAAGGATATAGTATCTGAAGAAGGCAAACCCGAACCAATCACAGGTATCATGTCATGTCATAAATATCATATCGAGAAAAAAAGGAGAGAACTAGCTATTGTTGTTACCAGACGAAGTTCTACGAACGTCGCTCGGATGTCGTCCCCGCTGTCTCCTGCTGTTGTTGTTGCTGTGGTCCAGATTTCGAACCTTGTCGGGCCTTGCGAGCCCATGGGATGTCCTTGGCGAACAGTTGTCTGAGTTCAGGGGAGATGACCTTTGCGTCCTTGTCGCCTGGTCGGGTGCTGGGGCCGGCGGCGGCGCTGCTGCCGGTGGCGAAGCCGGTGGATTGCCCAGGGCGTTCGGGGGATTTGCCCTTGCTGCTGTTGTTATTGTTGGTATTGTCAGCGGCAGCAGGGGAGTTCGCAGTGGGTTTGCGTTGGTAGGCTGCTGGCGATGGAGAGGGGAAGTTGTTTTTCTTGTCGATGGCTTGAACGGCTCGTTCGAAGCGGTGGAAGAGGGATTCGGCGCGAGTCAGGATGGGAACGAGTTCCATGGTGTTGGATAGTTCGTTGACTAGACAATAGATTAGCATGGTGTTTGGGAGACGTGCGAGAAGAGGATGACGTACTGTACTTCAAGACTTCATCGAACTGCTTCAGATGGTCCATGATCACATCCCTGTGCTTCTCGAGTATCGCCAGGGCAATGAAAAGATGAAAGCTGCTGGACAGGTAATCCGTCCATAACGTCTCCCACAGACGCAGGACGTCCACCCATTCAAATTCGCGCTTGTACCAGACCAGGAGCATGCGGAAAAAGAAGAAAAAGTTGGTACTGTCGGCAGATTGGAGGTGGAGGTAGAGCTGGGGATCCATAAGCTGGACAAGATGGTCTAATGTCGTCAGCTGTGCGCGCATGCCGGATTGATCCCGGAGGAAGTTTTGTTCCTGGTTCAGCATGTTAGCATGGATGGCGCATGTGTACGGAGACAAGATACTTACCATCCTGTCCATGAACCCGACAAAAGCCCAGAATGCAACGGCATCATCCTGCATGACCGCATATATTGGGGCTAAAAGATCGCTCATGCCTTGGACATATCCAAGATCAGGGTTGTATTCGTTATATGTCAGAAGCATGTCTTTCATTTGTTCTAGATGCACGTTCGTTCCGGTCTCGGCAAAAGGCGAGTCAGGGTCCGGATGGGGGATGTCTTCGCCAGCAAATAGGGGTATCGTGCGATCGGTGCGATGAACATCTTTCTCTGCGGATGGGTCAGTATAAAACAGCCATGCAGTCCTCAAAGCACCTACCTATTCTGTTCCTCTGCTCTTTCCACCAGTCAAACTCCTCCGCCGTCGAGCCGCCTTCGATCATCTTCTCCCACCAAGCACCTTTCAAACGAATATACTCGTCTCGTTTCGAACTGATCAGAGCCTGGCGCTCGTCGCGACAACTATCCCACGGGTACACGCCAAGAAGAAAAAGCCAAGCCTCTTTCCGGACGCCGTCGTTGGGGTCCAGCCCACCGTGGAATATTCGCTCCTTCACTTCTTCGACAGTTACCTGCAACCGGCCCGTATGCGGGTCGAAGAAACCCTCCCACTCTTTCAGAGTCACTATTTTCCGACGTTCTTGGATGGACATAGTTCCCGTCTCAAGCTCCAGGATCTCAAAGTCGCCCACCGAGCTGTTCTCCATGCCAAGCACATCCCGCGCAGTCCAGATGCGCTGGTTCCTTTCGCGCTCACTCTGCTCCGAGATGCTCATGGCCCAACGAGCGAGATAGAGCCTAGCACTGTCGAATTCATCTTGCAAAGTCTGGATCTCAGGCGTCCTCATCAAGCGACGAACCTGGGGAGGTATCCTGGGGTTGTCCGCCAATTCATTCGCGGTCCGCCTGGTGAAGGTCGTAATCTTGCTAAGCGATTCAAGAACTTTCCACCGTGCTTCCTTGAGTGTTTTCACAAACGGGTCCATGCCAGCATCTGGTTGTCTGCTCCCCCCCGGTTGCGCTGGAGCAACAGTCTGGTCCTGGGAGTTCCTCGCGGCGTCCGAGGTTGGTTGTTGTCCGAAGGAGATCCGATCCTCCTCGGACGGGTTTATGAGATAGACGCTGCTGTCCAGAGCGGACCGTTGCACCTCGACGTATCTCCGAAGCCATCGCAGCACCTCGTCCCCGCCCCAGAACACACTCCCATCCTCCCCGAACGGATCAAAGCTCTCCCGGGTTCGCTTCTTCTTCTGCAGGATCGTCGACTCGCACTCACTGTCGTGGAAGAATAGTGCGGGGAAGCTGTCCCCGGCGCGGGTGTTGATCACGAGGCTCCCAAACCACCATCCCAGGCTTGGCGGTCGCACAAGGAGCGAATATATCTCTGACAGGGGCACGGCGAAGGCGTAAAGGCCTATGGGGTCTTTGTAGGTGGTTGTGGTGGGGAGGGCGGGCACGAGGTATTTCTGGCGCGGAGGAGAGGCGTCGTCCGATAAGTCAACCTTGACGTAGGTACTGTAGGCGTCGCCAAGGGAGGATTCCGGTACCCAGGCGAGGAGGTATGAGGAGATGTCTTTTGTGTGGTTGGTGGCGGCAGAGGTTCCGGAGGCATAGGGAAGGGGCTTTTGTTGGATCAGGGCAATAAAGCCAGGGATATTGTCTTTGGAGGAGGGAGTGGGGTGGACATAAACCTATGATGCTCGGAGAAAGGCGGGGTTAGCTATATTGATAGCGACATTTGAGCATGGGGGGACGGACTTTGCTCTTGGAGAATAGAAGCTTGACCCCACGACGAGAGGTCGAGTGCGATATAGTGTTGTAGTCGTCCTCTTCATCATCGCTGACATCGTAGTAGGAGGCTGTGGGCGAAGGCGGCGAGGGCGGGGGCGTGTATTTGACTAGGTTGCCTGCCATAGTGATAGCTCGGTCGCACAGGGCTATATCATCCGATTTGGATTGACCGGTTGCAATGTGCTAGTGATAATCCCGGAGTATGCTATGGTAATAATGTTGACAAGAAGGAGATACGCTAAGTAAGTAGGAGGGATGGCAAGAGTCAGCGGACGGTCGGAGGAGGATTGCAGAGCAGAGAAGAGTGAAGGTGGGTGAAAGAGTGAGAGAAAGAGAGTCACGGCGGAGGGTCACGACGTAATCATCGGACGACCCACCTCGAAATTCCCATGTGATTCTCAACCGAACTTACCAGCTTTCTAGAATCTCTCCAGAGATTATACAATACAATGCGATTCAAATGCGCAAGAGGAGGTTGCAACAGAATGTTCAATGCTTGGAGTCAGAATAAGTCACAGCAGGGGATGCATCTTATCTCCTGACAAATTTCATCGCCACCGGCAGGAATGATGGCCCGCAGCCAGGCAGCAACTAAACCTCAATGCATCAGTCATTTGGGGAGCCAGAATTAATCTACGCTTATCTGGAGGAATTACGAGTCTATATGGAGTGCCCACTCATCAATCAATTTCTCTGCTGAGAACTAGAATTGCGATCTTCTATATCAACTACTTGCCCCCGGTTTACAGAACGCACGGATGAGTCCCAAGACATACTGTGAATCGCTCACTACCCTGGGTTTTGCAGCAGAGATCGAGCTTATGCGCGGCTTGTATCTGCGATCTCTGACTGGTCAATCTATCTCTCATCCGCCCAGTAGCACTCGAGTCTCGTCATGGAAAACTACAGTACATAAGTAAACGAAGTACATGTAGAGAACCGTGAACACGGGATCTCATAACCTCTTCAGGAAACGATACGCCTGTCCAATGGGAACTTCTGTGGCTGCAGGTCACCACTCCAAGACGCATTGCATCCGTTTCTATAAGAAAGGAAAGCAGGTCGACCAGCGGAAGCTTTGATGGATTAGCTGGTGCCATTCCTGATACTGACCTCAAAATCATCTCGAAAATGCCTGAACTCCATCGTACTTTGCCTGCATCCTGGTATCGTAGTCAAGGGCTCTATCAGCTTGAAAGGAGAGCCGTGTTTCTGAAGGCACGAGGTTTCCTGCTTCGATTCTCAAAAGCACCTAACCTAATCACACCCACAGTCATGGTATCTTTTAGGTCCCGTCACTCGATTCCGTGAGGTGGGCGCAAAAGTCGAATACGAGATCGCTCAGCGCCCACTGGTTGCTTTTCGATGCTCCGGGGATGGCCCTTATCCTGGCGCAGAGGAGATCCAAGTGCAATGCGCGGAGACTGTAGGCTTCGATTTCCAACTCGGAACCGTACGGTGATCCTGAAACATAGCGCTGATAAGGCCACAGGAACGACCGCTAAGACATCGTGTCACTCCCACTGGTCTGGTCTTCGCAGCCTTGGGGGACGAGGCCCCGAGTTTCCATGAGTATTTCCCCGACCTGGAACCGTTGCTCCAGAAAGTGAACTTTACCAAGCTTCCGTACCGACACAGCATCAAATATGAAGGTCGATTCAACTGGAAGACTATGTATGAAGTGGTCCAGGACAAGCAGATGGCCTCGGGAAGCTCGACTGATTGATGCTGAACCAGGGTGGATGGCTACCAAGAGTGCCTGCATTGCCAGTACACGCACCCGTCCTTCTCCGTCTACTACCCCCCGACCTCGTACGCGGTGCACAACCATCAAAACTTCTCCCAGCACATAGCCGATCCTGCAAAAGCGGACGACGGCCTTTTTCTGTACTTTTTCCCGAACTGCACCCTGAATGTGTATGGCGGGGGCATGTCGTCGTTCCGCGTCTGTCCGACGGAGGATCCTCATGTGACGAGGATGGAATTCGACTACTACCACATGGAGTCGGGCGAGAAGTTCGAGCAGTACTATAAGTTCGTTCGGCAGGTGGCGATGGAGGATTACGAGCTGTGTGAGAAGGCTCAGGATAACCTTGCTAGGGGCATTTATAGCGAAGGGATCTTGAACCCGGAGAAGGAGAATGGGGTGTCGTGTGAGTATACTGTGAAAGGTCTGTGGTTGCTGCGATGCTCATCTTTCTCAGTCTACCAGGGGCGCGTGTTTGAGCTGGTGTGTGAGCAGTACGCTGCCGATCAAGCGAAGCAGGCAGGGAGTAAGAAAGCGATTGCACATAAGGAAGGAGCTGAGATGACTATGGCTGTTGTTGCATGATACCGGGACTGAACGGTGCGAACATCCATAATAATTAAATGAGTGGTTCGCTATCAACGCTTGACGTCAGAGGCAAGGAAAATTGTCTCGTTATTGTCAATGTTGCGTGCAAGCAGGATAAGAACCGGTTGATTCTGAGTCCTATCATTAATGCAGCTCAATCTAGACTGTCAATAACGGGTGACAGCTTGGCACCGTAGACCCTGGATAGTCTCACCAAATCCGGCAAGTCAAAGAGGGGTCACGGGTATGATTCAAGTAGAAGTCTAATCGTATCACAGCATGACAGTGTCCTACTGGTCAACTCTGGTGGTTCATGCAGGCCGGTGGAGACGTATTCCAGCGCTCTGACCTCGGGGACAATCGAGCTTCTATATAAACGCTCTTTCGCGCCCAGGCTGGGAGTGGCATCTTTCTAGGACTTCTTTTCAACTATCTTTGTTCGTCATAATGGAAGCATCGTACTCAGTAGCTCCACCAGCTTTAACAACACCTCTAGTAGTTGGACTGCTAGTCGGATTAGCCTTGTTGTATCAGACCTGGACCCATCCTTTGCTCCAAACCTACTTCAAATATACTCCTAGACACACCAAGCTCCCTTCACCCGAGCCATCTCTCGAGCACGAAGAAATCATCGCAATTAGCAAAGAGCCCGATTACCCTGCCAATTGGTGGACAGGAGCTAACACATATGAACTCGAACGTCGCGCAGTCTTCAGTAAAGTAACCACCCCTCTCCGTCCGTCTCCTTCTCTCAGGTATCTAACACCTCAACCTCAGCACTGGCTCTGCCTCTCGCACCGCAGTCAATTCTCCAAACCAGGCGACTACCACGCCTTTACTGTCGCCGGATTCCCCATATTCCTGATTCTAGGCAAGGACGGCGAGCTCCGGGCCTTTCACAACGTGTGCCGCCATCGCGCATACCCGGTCACTCGGAAGGATCGCGGCTCGTCCACCGTTCTCGGCTGTCGGTACCACGGCTGGAGCTACAACAGTCTCGGGCAGCTCATCAAGGCGCCGCACTTTGACGGGGTGACGGGATTCGATCGCGCGCAGAATGCCCTGTTCGCTGTGCATACCTTTACGAGCCGGGCGGGCTTCGTGTTTGTGAACTTGGATGCCAACTTGACGGTTCCGCCGCCGGAGGTAGGGTTGCTTGATGAGTTTGCACCGCGGTCGAGATGGGAAGGTGGGCAGACAGTTGAGGGCCAAGTCAATTGGAAGTTGTGTAGTAGGTAATAACTCATCCGAGGATTGGAGTTGTATTGCTGAGAGTGCTGTGTAGTGAGGGTTGCCGAGTCTTTGATCGAGCAGGAGAGTATAAGGAGTGCAGGAATCCAGCGAAAGTTCCTTTGTTGGTTGTTGGATAGGCTTGGGCTCTCAAAAGAGGGCGACGAAAGCATAAGCGTCTTCCCGATCACGACAGTCCAGACAATTGAGAGAACGGCATATTGGTTCACATTGACCTGCATCCCGGTGTCTGCGCAGAGGACTTCTTTCAGACTTGATTTGTACAGCAGCAGCAGCAGCAGCACGAGGGTCTCTGAAACTGAAGCTATAGCGCAGGAGACGGCTAATCAGCTCCAGAAAACAGTTGCTGAGCTGGAGACAGAATATCGCTTCAACCTTGAGAATACTAGGTATGACTCGACTGGTTCCATCACGATCAAGGTTGATAACTGGGTTTCCGCCTGCTCTGCATGCGTCACTCCTCAATCAGCTGCAAAAGATGCAGGTAAGTCGACCAGTCAGCTTATTGAAATAGGACGTGCAAAAACCATATCTGACAACACCCTGATAGGCATGCAACAAGCTGTCCTTGATGCACTGAAGGCCCATTTAAAGTTGGAAAGGCAACAAGGAGTCGAAGTGTTCCCCGCCATGAGGAAGCCCAGGGAGAATGCAAGGTTTGAGCAGGCGGAGCAACGTAAGCCATAACCCTTGCTTGAGTAGACAATCGCTGACACAGTCGAAGTTTGCAAGGAGCTGGATTGTGTAGATCGAGGCCAGGACATGTCCTGGTGATTCTGTATTGGAGAGATCTAGTGATGTTAGTAATTTCATTCACGATGGTCAAAGGTAATGCAACACCCTGAGATGTGTTGCGCATGGTACTTTCAATGAGCAAGACATCCTCCATGTTGATAAGAGTACTGAGTGGATTGTACATACTTTCATTCTAGAGACCGTGCGGGTACCGCACTTCTGAGCAGACCCTGATTCTAGTGGTTTCCGGTAAGGTGTGGTGGGCCCGAACTGAATCCACCAACAAGAAATGAAGTCAGTCGGTCGAGGATCCGCTGGCGGCGTGTAAACCTTCCTTTTTCTCCCACCCCCACAGCTCCATCCCCAAACCTGCTCGTCATCGCCAAGTTACCTACCCACTACTAAAACCTACCCCCCTGTCCATTTGATTCTTTTTTCGTTGTCATATCTCTACTTCCTGCCAAAGCATCCCTTGAAGCTTGATCATAAGTTTGACTTGTGGATACACACTCCTTGATTGAAACCTTTCTACCCCAATCGGTTACAGCGCTAGGAGCCCAGATCAAGCGACTCCACGTGGCCTAGAACTACACGTCACTTCAGCCTTTCTTCGATATCGTCATGGCACTTTCCCCGATAGCCAAGGCAACTTTACAAGCCGCAGTAATCAATGCTGGTTCCAACGCCCTAGCGCAGGCGATCGGCGCCTACAAAGATGAAGTACGTACGGTCGCAACGCTCAGCTGTATACGGCGCAAGGACTTGGGTTTTCTCCAGATGATTACCGAGTTTGCAGCTGCAATGTAGCTAACACGACCCTACAGAGACCCTTTGAGCTTGACAGCCAGGCACTACTTCAGTTCACAACGTCCGCTTTCATTCTCTCGCCCCTAACCTTCCTCTGGCTCGAAGGACTCGAGGCCAGGTTCCCTGGCCAGAAAGTGGTTCCGGCACCAAAGGCCAAAACGGAGGGTGCTGCAGGGGCGCAGACCAAATTGAACGTGACCAACACCGTGTTGAAGATTGTCATTGACCAGGTGGTGGGCGGTGCCTGGAACACTGTCGCCTTCATCACGACGATGGGGCTCCTGCGTGGTCAGGACTGGGAGACGATTACGCAGCAGATTCAGAATGTATGGTTCCTCCTTTATCCCCTGCCCCTTCGAAATAGCAGAAGATCCTTGGATGAGCGATGGACTTGCTAACCCCTCCTGACTAGGATTTCTGGCCGATCCTGGTCGCGGGTTTCAAGCTTTGGCCTTTTGTGTCAGTCTTGAACTTCACGGTGGTACCAGTGGATAAGCGACTGCTTGTTGGGAGTCTGTTTGGTGTTATCTGGGCGGTTTATCTTAGTCTTATGTCTGGTTAGATATGTTGTCATTTTGAATGCATTGCTTGGAGCATGCATCTTGGACAGGGAGCACATACAACACGTATCGAACAATGTCCAGGAAAGCATGCTATGTGTTAGCCTTCCTTTTTTATTTTTTTTTTTTTTTGCACAAACCAGGCAGAAAAGACGTTGTTCATCAATGTTGTGATGACTTTGTCTGAGGCAGATGCGGCTTGATTGGGTGCCGCCATATATGCTGGTCGTTTTAAAGACCCAGAAACATTGTGTGGTGAGACTCTAGAGAAATGACGCCTTTCTGCATGGTTGTGTGTGTGGGGAAATCCCTTGGCGTCACACCAAGCGTTCCGGTTGAAGGCTTCGGTCATGGATGACACTCGAAGCAGCATTGGTAGCTGCGGTACTCTACGCTGAAACAGCATAACAATGCAATCACCTTGAATCTTGCGACTCGGCCGAAGATTTGACTCAGGATTCCACCAACAATTAAGTGCACCTTGTACCTGGCCCCCATCTTAGGGCCACCTAAAGGCGCCGTAGCAGAAGCTAATTCAAACTAATGTCTTTGAGTTTCATACTTGATCTGGGGGCGGAAAACATCTTCCCACATTTCCAGGTACTGTACCATTGCCAACCTGTAACCTCTCCAAGGCACAAGCATGATTCAGCCCTGCTGCTGTCAAGTTCCCAGCAACTTGCGTCTTGTCCCAGCATGCAGGAAGAGGACCATGTCTGGTTCCGAGCGGGAGTCCCTGGAGTATAACCCAATTCGGTATGGTGGAGTGGAGCCACCCTCTATTTATAGGAGGAACAATTGTCAGGTTCCATGCCAGTAGACAAGAAGAGTAGGAGTATCTGTATGCCATGCCATGTCAAGTGATCCTTTGAACCTTCCAGGCTGGCTACGCCGTACAGTGATCCGCACGCCCCACAGAGATGTTTGCCCGGCACTGATGATCGAGGCTTCGAGGCTGTCGATCTTTACCGAAAAACAAATCAAAGCAAGCAAGCCTTTGCTCTGAAACGGCGTTGGCTAATTTCCAACTGTTCAACGGTGTGGCGGTTTGATCATCGTCTTGGAGAGGGATGCATGAACTCATCGTAGGTGCTTACAGTCTGATCCGACCCTGCATGAGAATGGTGTTAAGGCTTAGAGCCATACTCTATTCCTTTTAAGATATTGCTCTTGGGTGAGAGCTGGTTGATTTCTCAACAGGGGGGCTGGATCTTTCCCGTGACTTCATGCAGGTCTTACATGCCGGTGTCCGAGAGTTCCAAGCGTGACGCTCTGAATCCCTACACTTGACTTCTCTCTGGGTTGAGAAGATGTGACAAATTGCTCCAGGGCAGGTTGGGGAAAGTTTTATGCTATTGGGATCCGATCGAATACAGGGATAAGCCAAGTCTCGTGTACAGGACAGACTACGGAGTGCCTAGGACCCGAAAAGAGTGTGTGGCACTGCCTCTTGGTCCAGCCAGGAGATAAGTGCAGTGGCTGCGACATACTGTCTAGTACATGCGGAGAAAGACACCGTGCAGTCTGCATCCTTGATGCCCGCCGTACGGTACGGTAAAACTAGGCTTGCCAGGGATGGTTGAAGATCCGATGGCTGAGCAGCTGGCGCAGCCAACATTTGCATTTCTGATTTACTCGCGTTGGGCATGATCGTTATGTAGATTCCACTATTCTTATCTACATTGATTCAAGAGTCTGCACTTGCAAGAATGGAAGCCAGATGAATATTCTATGCTTACCACCCCACCACTGTTCCTGCTTTTGGTACGTACGGTATTGTATTGTCTTTTTGGCCCCCGCGGTTCGACAATGCCGTCCTTCCCCATCCATGCCCGTGCCTTTTCCTCCCTCGTGTTGTGTTTCCTCCTCCTCCCGCCTATCAGCCTGCATGCTCATGCTCATTAGTTATTTCCGCTGGCGTCATGTCGTTAGCACTTCACCTAACCTCTGCTAGACTCCTTCCTTACTTACATTCCTGGATAAAGGGGGGTGGGAAGAAGTCGTCTCTCCTGCACGTGGAGACTAGACTCGCGTTGCTTTCTTAATCTTCTTTTATCCCACCGTCGCCCCCGCGCAATCAGTCCAGTCCCCTCACCCGAGAAGGAACCTTGTCCGACTATCTACCTTAGTATCTGTCAGCAATACCCAGTATTTCTTGCAAGGTCAGTTCATTCGCTGCTACTTGTCGCACACTCGGCGATGGAACCTGGATGATTATTTATACGGTCCCGCTGCAATTTATTGTTTATCCCGAATTATCCGTCGGCGATAGTAAGCTGACTCTTGAATACGGGAATAAGGTCCATAAGTCGAGTGCGCTCAACTTACGAAAGCTGCCTACCATTCCTACTCCTCTTTCCTCGATCAGAAACCTCGCTACTAGGTTCTGACTCAACAGAGCCAATTCGAAATTATCTCTTCTGTGTTCGAAATCGGTCCATAGGACTTAATTTGGAACGAGCGCAGTGCGACGGACAGGGAACCCCTCCGACGGTTTAACCATGCCTGACGGGCGGCTGGCATAAAGTACGTCTAAGGCTGTGCGGCGTGGATTGACGTACTCGATTTGCTCAACGAGGGTCAAGTGATTCCCAGAATATCTACTCTCTTATCCAGATCCCGAGTCTGGTATCACCTCGAGCGGGGCTCGGGTGGTTGTGACACCTGAGACACGAAGGTCGTTGCGGTTTTCCGAGATGAACACACTACAAACGCTCAGTAACGTCTCTCAGCCAGCTGGGGTCAAAATGTTCAATATTCATGATCTCCACGGCCTAGACAAATCTAAGCCGGAGGATGGATCGGGGTCAGATATTGCGGAGGACGATGAAGACGTCGACGACGAATCGATTTCACCCATGTCCGACAAGCCGCCATCTTGGTCAGGAACGCGCTGGGCTCGCTTTTTTCCGGAACTTGCTTCCCACTTTTCCCTGGCATCTCCTACAAGCAATGCCGCTCAAATACCAGCGAGAACGAAGAATGGTCTGACTCGTCCCCTGGACTCTACGAGCTTGAAATTATCCGACTCGTCGGGAAGCAAAGGTCGACCGCCATCTGTATCATCAGAAGAGACCACAGACAAACGATCGTCAGGATATACCCTAAGATCTTCGATTACGAGTCAAAGCTCTCTGAGCTTGTCTTCGGGACGAAATTCTCCATATTCAGTACATGCTTCTTCATCCGAACTGTTGGGATCCTTCGAAGGCGATGGAACGTCACAAAAATCCCCATCTCGAACTATATCCAGGCACTCGTCAATAAAGGAGCTGAGAGACAAACCACTTCCCGAGGAACCGTCATTCCAACTGCCACCATTGTTGGCCCGTCATAGATCTCACCACTTGCCCAGAAGCCGTGAGGCTGGGCATAGCAACTATAGGTCTCTGAAGTCACCCTCGCTGCCAGATATTCAGGAGAACTATCATCGTCCGTCGCTGTCCAAAGCTGCCGGACCACCGGAACAGAGCATGGCTCGTCTCACAGAATCACAGCAAACACACACATTTACTTCCCATAGTCATCTACACCACTCTGGTGGGAATTTGCAGATGCGTAGAGAAAGCATGGGCACGATGGCTACAAGGCTAAGACCAATGTCTCCTATGAGTATCCATGATGTGCAGCAGGCTGTTAAAGCTCAATCCCGCGAGGGATTGAGCCTGACAAAGAAAGACTCCAAGAACAAAAGGTCGTTCTCTTTTGGTCTGCCGGGCCTCAACCACTGGTCTGGCCGACCCGAATTCCGACCTTCTGGTAACCCTTTCACCGCGTCAGCACTAGACTCCAATTTGCACTCATCTTATTTTACTCGAGATGAGGACAAAGGTGAAGTTGCCGAACTTCCCGGCTCCCCTGTCACAGTTTCGAATATCACCCCAGCATCCAATCACAGCACGCCGGAGCGATATCCAACTCTGTCGTCCCTGAAGACAAAGGAAATTGGCGATCCCGGTTTCACGAGGCCGGCACCACCTCAGTCCACAGCAAAGAAAATGAACGAGAATGCCAATCACAGTCCGAGATATAATAAGCTGAATGATGCGTTTGTTGAGGGAGCGTCAGAGAAATACTTTGTGTCATACAGCAAGTATGGGAGTGTGGCTACAAATACGTCTCGACGCCGAAATGCTTCGCAGGCTCCGCCCATATATGAGCTCGATGCCAATCCTGCCGTATCGCAAATCAGACAATCAAGCGACACTACGCACACTACTCAACCCCTTCCAGAAGGAATGCGCAACACATTGCCTGAGGCTGTTGTTCTAACGATTTTGCGACAAGTTGACTCGCTCGACGACCTCTTTAATGTTTCGTTGATCTGCAAAAGCTTCTACCGCGCGTTCAAAGACCATGAGTTGGAGTTGATCAAGAACGCCGTTTTCGTCATGTCGCCGCCTGCGTGGGAATTGCGCGAGATGAGTCCCCCTTGGGGTACAGAGTGGCAGGTACTCGTTGACCCCGATGCTCCTGTCCCCGAGTATACTCCGGCCCTCTATCTCAAACACTACGCGCAGGATATCTGTACCGTCGCCCAGCTGAAGTCCATCATTCTAGCCCGATGTTCGTCGTTTTTGCGACCGGATACGATTCGTGGGCTGTCTGGCCTCGACGATGTCTGTGCGACCGAGGTTGATGAAGCCTTCTGGCGGGTCTGGACGTTTTGCCGTTTATTTGGCTGCGGCAAGCACAGAGAGGGTGATATCGCTGGACAAATGGCATGGCTTGAAGGCGGGGTAAATGTCACCGACCAGCGTGTCTCTGTGGCACAGTCTATCACTGATCATTTCGACATGGGCAGCGTCTTGTTTGAGCCACCTACAGGGTTTGGACATGGTAACATGGGCGGTTTATCGCAGAGGCAGCTACATAGCATGACTGAAATATGGACCTGCCTTGGCGTACTGCTCCAGCCCATGCATGGGAAAGCAAGGATGGCACGAGAGGTGGGAGTGTTTGAAGGACACAATGTGAAAGAAAATGCCACTGCAAAGGAGGAAGCAGTTCTAGGTAAGTAGATGGCCTGCTCCCCTGATCTCGGATATGTTCAACTGAGCTGATATGGTCGATGATTAGAGGAGTGGACTCATTATATCCTTACACTTGGTCTATCAGCAGTATTGACCCTCGGGTCGATCACAGCGGACGAGAATACCGTTTTGGCTAATTTCCGAAAAGCCCAATCTATGGGGCTGACGAACTGGCTGGCTTCGGACACCGTTGCCACCCGGTCATCGTTCTTGCGGGACGCTGTATCGAAAGCTTATAAGCCACGGGGAGGGACCCGCTCCGAGTCGTCCTCCCGAGCATCTAGTCCGTTTGATAACTCCCCTTTGAGCGACAACCCTGTGACAAGTGACCCTTCGCTGGACATGCAGCGCCGCAGACAAGCCGCCTACTCGGTGCAGCTCAAGTTTCAGAAACAGCAATCCATGAACCTGCCCAAGCCACCTCCGCTCGTAGAAGAGCGACCGATTTCCCAATATGAAATGATAATCAGTCGCCTAGAAGGTCAATCACGCGGGCCAGCCCGAACAGAGAGCCTGGTCTCTCCTCCACGGACCAGCCCCACCGTGCCAGCCCTAAACCAGCGAAGCACTGCGCCTGTTTTTCGACACCCGCAAGTCCAAGACCCAACGGACAAAGCCATGGATCTGCTGGTTCGAGAGCTAGGCTTCAAGGAAGAAGACGCCAAATGGGCCCTGAAGATCACGGACAGCGGCGAGGGGATCAATGCCAGTGCCGCGGTCTCCTTGCTCAAGCGGGAGCACCGGAATCGACAGGAAGGCCAAGGACGTCGAACTCCGCCCAGTGAGAGTCTGCTGTCGTCGGTCATCAACAGCCCTGAGTCCAGGACTTCGGGGTGGAAATGGGCCAAATCGTTGTAGGTGCATGTATTGACCGAGTTGGGAAGAGACTTGGGTAATTCGGAGTTTTAGTCTATCGGGATGGTTGCCCATATTAAGCACTAGCCTTGTATGTTGGAATTTATTTTCTTAGCCTCGGTGGTTTTCTGTGTGGGGTTAATACCACCGTCTTTACATGTTTGTACACTGTTTCATTTATTGCGGGTCTGCGATGTGATGACGGATTCATGAGCACTGCCTGACATATAGAAATACTATCAGTTATGTAAATACAAGGGAGTACAATAGATGGATGTTTAGCGTAAAACTCAATCCCTTTCAACAGCCCAAGTAGGCAAGATCTAGACAGGTCAGGTCCATTGACTGCAGTGACAGATTATTGCGGCAGCCGCTCCGCTCACATGGTTGCCATACATAACTACTCTCCACGAACCGAGACCACGACAACTTAAATCAACGTATTCACAAAGTTCGAACGAAACCAGCACAAATGAATGTGCCATCCAGAGAAACCGCCACCGTCAAACCGACTGCCTCACCTGCCGCGCCCGTCGCGACAAGTGCCGACCAGCTGTCTCTCTGCCTCCGCTGCGAAACAGCCAGAGTCGGATACCATGGTTACGAACCTGACACCGGGATGGATCACTCTTATGTGTTAACAGTTGTGATCAATGGTGTGAGCTGAGCAGGTGGCCATGCGAGTTTTCGACGCTGAGATGGTCTTACTGACGGTGGTTGTTTGACGATGGGGCGCGAGTAAATGCTCTTGACGCAGCTTGTGCTCAGACGGCATCCAGACATAGAGAGTCAATATCATGAGGTCGACAGCGATGTTAGGTCAGCATGACGAGGATGATGTGGTGTTGACACCAGCAGCAAGATTTGACTCATCGTTGATGGCCATCACCTCCCACAACCATCGAATTATCCAGCAGCAGCAAGCCCAACGTCCAATACCAAGGAGACCCATCAACAGACCACTTCTGACCCTCGCTTACTGTCAATCAGTATAATACTCCTCAGGTTTTCCAAGAGAAGTATACAGCAAAGAACCCGTCGACCGGCTCAACCTTCCTTGAATTCAAAGATGGCACCAGCAACCAATAGATTGCTAGATCCCGATGTGTCCTTGGACTCGGGGATGCAATCAGCCAAGATGCTCGTTCCAGAGATATCCCTAAGGCCAGAAGCATCCGCGATATTCTTCATCCCAGAAATCCTCGAGCTGATCTTTTTAAACGTGGACATGTACACCATCCTCATGTCCAAGCACGTGTGCTCCGCATGGAAAGATCTCATCCAAACCTCTCCGAAAATTCGCAAGGTCCTTGCGTTTGCGTCCCTCATGATCAATTCGGACGAACTTCGCAACGTGACGGAGTTCCTGGCACCCCATGGGGGGATTACCTTGCATGGTGGCCTACCCCAGACGTCGGACGGCCCACCCATCCGGCCCTGTACTTGCCACTGGCGCCTACGCGACAATTGGCGGACCATGCTCCTCCAGAACGCTCCGAGTTCGAGGATTCGCGTGCGTTGCCCTGGAATCCCCTACGGTCACAACAGAGCTTTCTGTCCCCTTTACGGCCCACACGGGCCATACAACTGCCTGAATCGATGCCACATAGAGATCTCGTCCGCCATAGATGCATTGCCGCGTTGCGGGAAGCTGGAAGTAGGCGTGGTGCTGGAATGCCCAAAGCGGGGGGGCAATTCCAGCACCCAGAAGCTGTATATCATATTCCGAGTCCTACCGCAGGGCGACAGCGAAGACTACTTGCTTGACTTCAACGGTTGGACTTCGATCGAAGATTGGTGGTAGGCGATATTCCGGAGCCTTGGCCGAAGAGGTTTCCGAATGCCTTCAATCGGCTTTCAGCCTTCCGATTCAGAAATTGCTTATGCTATGCGACACCGTGGGGTGACTCTTGCTTAGGGAGGGGACCGAGGATAGCAAAAGTGGTCACACAAGATCTAAACCAGGTCTGCAGATCTAGATGGTGTGTGTATAGAACAATGAATACCCACGAACAAATTGCTACTCTAGTAACTCTCTCTGAGTTTGGTATGGTATTCTGTTTCATTAGCTGTGGCGTGTTGTCTGATCCCCTGCCTTGGATCTATGGCTACTGGCTACTGGCTTTTGAGCCTGAGCGATTCAACTCAATTCAATTCAACTCATGTTCTTAACATAAGGAGCCCCGTGAGAGAACTCAGCCCGCCTATTGCGGCACAGCTACATGCCCGGTACGCCCTGTAACTCCTTAAATACAAGTAAAGATCTATAAAATGACGGCTCCTGCGGCTGTTTGCCGTCCCTTTATATGTTCCATCGTGCTTCGCATCCTCCCCGTGACTCCCCGGGCTGGTTGTTCTAATTAGACAGCGTCTTCAGCACCTATACATGGGCCTGAGCGGCACAAATAGCCACGATTCGCTTCGCTGGCATGCATGTGGCAGCTGCGGAACGCTGACTATTGCTGCTTATAGGAGAAGCCAGTGCTATTATAGACCTGCCAGACTGCGAGCTCTGGATTGCCAAACCGACTTTCGAGTCAAGTCCTACTTGGTCAAAAAACTCATCAAAAGCACACACATGAATGAGCCTGTTATGTTGTGTCGAAATGGCCTTGCAACAAACCCCAAACCATCAAAAAGAACATGTATCCACCAATGTTCTTCCTCTGTCAAGGTTCTGTTCTTGATGGGTTCATTCAATGCACTGTTACTGAGTTTCGCTACTCAGACTCCAAGCAAATATGAATCAAGTGGTATCGAGTGACTGATGAAGCAAATGGATATAACCTATGTAGTCATGAACTGTCTATCGGCTTTAGATCAACCCACTAACACATAAACCCAGCTTAAAACCACCTAGAACCATGCAATTTCGTTGCCATGTTAAATGCCCTTAATGCATGAAGCCTCTGCGCGGACTCCACATAGGCTAGAAACCTCGTGTCCATAGCCCCAAGCCCCAACGTCTCTAACCACAGTTACACGACCACCAGGAACGGGTCCACGACTGTAAACGCACCCCCCACCCCATACACATCCCCATATTCTTCACGACGTTTCTCCTCGGGGGAATCGTGTTTCCTTGGCCCAGCAACCCTTTCTACCTGGTGGTCGGGCCGGTCGACACAACGTCAATCAAGTTACCCTTCTTAATCAACTGATCTCCCCCGGCTGACAAGGCACGACGATACAAGAATTGGACTAAGCGGACTGGGCCCGGCAATTTCCTTGGGGCTATGGTGCCTTAACTTGATAAGGGACTGAAAGTCCAAGGAGGCACTCGAGTAATCAAGGCGTAGAGTTTCTATTTCAAGTGGCGTGGAGGTAACCCTAGAGATAGCCCGATCTGGATTGACTCCTACGAGTTGACGTAATACGAGCACCGGTGGCCGTACAGACATTGGTAAGCCAGGTCGAGGGATATCTGAATAAGTGACCGATCGCTCATTCTGGCCTTGTCACCGAATGGACCATCCACCTTCGAAGGGACTGAAGGGCTGTAGCATCATCTATACAACTCAAACATCCCCAGGCAGTGATTGCCAACCATTGCCCTGGAACGACCTCGGGTAAAGAAGCATCAGATATAGATCGGAAGATCCTTGTGGCAGGGTCAGTCGATCCTTGTGGTTGCATGGCTTGGACGCCCCTTGCCCTTAGCAGCGGGAACTGTGCGTACTGCGTACTGCGTACACTTACACTCTGCTAGTGATCTACAGAGCAGCGTGGAGAGATTGCGTGGTATATGCAGGAATTTGGTTGATCTCAGATAGATGACAGCTTTTCAGTTAGCGACGCATTGATAGACAGACAATCCGGTCGGCATTGCGCGATAAGGGCTAAACTTTAAAGCTGGCCGCCCGTCGGCTCCCTTCAGGTACCGTTCCAAGTACAGTCCAATAAACAAACTCTAGGACTCTTGTCTCAAAACGCTAGTAAACCTTCAATAGAAAAAAGGAGTATTCATGGGAAAATTCTAGCGTTCTTCGCCATCCATTCTTCGTGGGCTTTAGCTAGATCTACCTGCAGATTCTGTCTCATCAAGTCCAGAATTTGGTAGCGCAGAGAAAAGGTTTGGAATGTGCTGTGCGATCTTGAGGGTTCGGGATCGCGTCCGATCACGGCCGATGCGATAGGAGAATGATAGAGAGCCACCACCATCATCTTCCTGCCACGCTTCTGGAAGACAAAGTAAAAAGGACTCCCCATGCCAGGACACGACTATTGCCGGAGCGATCCCATAACCCGATCAATTATTGGGAAAATCGGACCCGCGTTGCCGGATTTGTGATATATCACTTGCCCTTCGGGGAAACGCGCACTCGAAACGCGTCGATCGCGGAACGAGGAAAGAACAGTTCGATTTCTTCCCCCCCCCCCCAGACCGAATATGACAGATGAATGGGTCACGGAACTCTCAAAATCTGATCTATCGGGTTCGTTTAGTCTGTTCCAGGAAGTGGTTCAGTCATGCGGTGAACGATTGACAAGTTGCTGAGATGTGAGCTGCTTGTATCTCTCGGCTCCTGGAGGGAGAAGAAGCTCCATGCAAGGGGGGTAGTCTGTTATTGGAAGGGGAGTGAAACGAGGGGAGCAACTCGAAATAGGTCGACAGACATTGTTGTCCAGATGCTTGGCCCTGACTGAGAGTCTGTATGAAGATAGGATACAATACGAGAGGAGAGGAAAGGATGGAAAAAGCAACAAGTGAAGTGACGTGGGATGGTGAAGCAAGAAGGAGACCGACCCCCCCTCTCTTCCCTCCCTCCCTCTTCTTTCTTTCCCCACCACCACCACTACTACTACTACCACCATCACCACCAAAACAACCGAACACAACCACTGCATCCACCTTCATTCAGCCCGCTTGAAACTTCGTTTCCACACGACCCATGCGAGGGATGATGAGTCCCGACCACGCTAGAGGCGACCCTCTCTCTTCCCCCCCTCTCCTCCCCCAGTTCCTCCTTGAAACCACCCAAGTATGCGGCACTACCGTTTACCGTGGGAAGGAAGGACGAATCCACCGAGTTTGACCTGCATATGTATGCATGGAGCATGTATGCACGCGCCAAAACCTTCGGCCTTCCAGTTCATTGAAAATGACGCCTCACCCACTCTGGCCCTGACGCTTGCCTTTCTCTTTCAAACTTTGTCTACTTGACACTCGAAACAGTCGTCATTCCTCGACGCTACCTGTCTGTCTCTGTTGTGTCTTTTTGTCGAACCCTCACGTCCTTCCTCCTTTGTCTGTACCCCTCCCTCTCCTCTTGCCCTCAAGATGGCTGTAGATTATGCTTCCTACACAAACACGGTGCATAGGTGAGAACGCACACCCTGGATCCCTGCTGCAGCTCGCTGATGGTCGGTCAGCAACGTCATCGACCAGCAACTATCACCCACGGATGCGAAGCGGCAGTACGAGAAAGAGATCATCCTCGGCAATTCTACCCACGGCGACCCCAGCAGACTATTCCACACCAAGACCCGCATACTGAGAGGCTCGGACGTCCTCTTATCGTTGGCTGGCAGATCCACAAATGGTGCGCTTTTGCCCTCGGATACCTACATTGCATGACGGACTGTCTGGATTCTAATCGCAACTAACCTAATCTCAACCTCAGCAGAGTCGACCGATGATGTACAAGCAGGGGTGGAGAACTTTAAGAAAGTTTTACATTTATTCCCGCCTTTTCACGATGACGATGGAGACAGATTCGGTGCTGCGGATATTGAATGTCCCGACTGTGATGCGATATTCTCCTCACCGTACGACTGACTGCCTTTTTCGAGTGGTAAATGGACGGGCTCTGACTGGCATACAGCAACGAACTCAAACAGCACTATTTGACGAAATACTGTCCCGGCACCGCAGTCGCGGTATACGTGATGACTCGAGATCGGTATTGTTCCCTGCATCCCGTCTCTTCCGGATACCGGTATACTGATCGCGCATTCCGTTCTAGATTAATCACCAAAGGCTATCGTATGGAGAAGCGTCTAATACCAGTCAACTGTCGCCCGATTCGGTTCTTCTGCGACTATTGTGATAGAATCTTCACCTTTGGGGAAGAGGATGAGAAGCCAGATCGTCATCCTAGTATGGATCCATGCTGTCGTCAGATGGAAAGGCAACTGACATGCTGTCGCAGATGTGCCTCTCTATGTCAATTGCAAACATTGCGGAGAGAAATGCAATGTCTCGTAAGTTATGCCTTAGGCCTTGCGTTTGGACGTCTTATATCAAGTGCTCACTCCAGTGCTAGGTATCAACCTATATTAAACGATCCCCGCGACGACACCAGTCCACGCGACATACAGAGAGAAATAGGGAATGTCTGCCACAGTCGAAGTCCCAGTATAGCTCAGAGACCAGCAATGGGATCGAAGTTCCCGGTTCCCCCGGGAACTAATATGGATCAGCAGTCCTTTACCAGAAAAGCGAGGAAGTTACGAGATTCATGGTCATTTCGAAGTCTGTTGGCCTTGCCTCCGCCCGGTTGTTACGGGCCTCGTTTGCTGACTCGAATTAGAAATGTCACAGAGTGATGAAGATGAGCTGATTGCTATCAGCTTTGCCGGGTTATATGATTTAGAACGAGGTAAGAACCCTTTGAGCTGTGGGTTCGAGCTACCACTAATAAAGCAGTTCACGCGCCGAATGGCATATACCACCAAATAGAAAACAATAACGAAAGTCAATTGAATCAGTCAACAATGAGCTTTGATTCAAATGGTACATCCACATGATACGGAAATCAGGTGTCAATGCATAATCTAACTTTGTATCCAGGACTGAATGACGCTTTATTCAATGAACCAAGGAATATAATGTGTGAAGACGAAGACCGGCATACTTCGAATGAAGATGGACTGATGGATGATACGAATGATCAAAAAGCACAGCCTAAATCATCTCGAAGGCAGTCCTTCTTGCAGAGATTGTTTGGACGAAAAGTGCCAAAGGGTTTGTACGCAAACGTCCATGATTCACGTTGAGTTCTGACGGTCCATAGGAGTGTCAAGAGCACGGTCCGCCAGCAGCCGTGGCAAGAACATAATCAGAAGAGCAAATACGATACGTTTCTCGTTTGTCACCAAGTACACTCGGAGCGAAAGCCGAGCAACAAGCCGAGCGACAGCGCGTACAAGTGAGAGAGACTCGATAGATGCACGCACGCACGAGACCACGGAGCCGAAACACGAATCCGCCGCAGATGCTGAGTATATTGCCTTACTGCGGAACTCTCAGAATGTTTTCATCCATACTCAGTATATCAACGGTGGAGCTGTCGTCCATGATGCTTCTGGCCGCCAGCGTATCATCAAGATCGACGAGGTTGCGCAGGTCTTCTTACATATCAAAGAGGAGCTATCTTCCGCAAACTCTTGGTCCCGTATGCTAACCACCAGGATGCGAGCCGAGAGCGCGTTAAAGCAAGGGAACGGACAAGCAGCAGTAGTTGAATACCATGATGCTTTGAAACTTCTCGAAGATGCGCCGGTCCTGGACATTGACAAACAATCGCGGGCGACAATGTTGCATGCTTTGGGCCAAGCTTATCACGGCCTGGATATGGCTGCAGAGTCCGAGGCATGCTATCTTGAGGCCCTGGGACTTTACAAACGTACGTACGGACGCGATCACCCCAAGAACTTCGCGCTTCTACATGATCTAGGAGCCCTTTGCGAAAGGGACGGATATGCTACAGAGGCGTCCGCTTTATACGAGCGATCGTTCGCAGGTCGGCTGAAGACACTCGGGCACAACGCCCCGGACACATTGAGTAGCATGCAGGATCTTGCCTCTCTGAAAGTGCACTTGGGCGATCTCGAATCTGCCCTTCTTCTACTCGAGAAGGCGGTTCCGGCGCTTGACACTGTCTTTGGCCTCCAGAACGCAACAACTTTGAACGCAATGAATCAACTATCGCACTTGTACCAAAAGCTTGGCCTGAACAAAGAGGCTCGGACGATTTGCGGGCGGACCATTCCTCACTGCAAATCATTCTTTGGTATCGTGAGCCCCATCACCAGGGAGGCAGTAGTGCGGTATCTCCAAAGCTCCGACAACTTCGATTTCCCTATCGAGATCAAGGAGATCCTCGATTATTATCAACGCTCGCGTGATCAGGACGCACTGAGAGTTGTCCATCGTTTGGGGAGGTCATACATGGACGCCGGCCTGAATCGCGATGCGGCCAATTTGTTCGAGGCTCTGGTCGAAGATTTTCTCGCTGCCAAAGGTCCTGAAGCCCCGGAGACATTCGATGCTCTGAGCGCGCTTTGCGTTTCTTGGGAACACCTCGACTCGGTGGACAAAGCCATTCTCGCATACAAACAGCTCGTACACATGGCTAGCAGAACACCCGAAGACCATCACGCTCGGAAGCGCATAACTTACGCGGAAAAGAGGATCTCGGAACTCAACCGACGGCGCGATACTCTCGCAGCGGAACGAAAAGAATGGAGTTTGCATGAGCCGGCAGCGTGTGAGAACTGCGGCGATCCCACGACTGTACTATGCAAAAGTAAGTGTCATCCACATCTGCAATTCAAGAAGTAGCAAAGCTAAATCTCGACTCCAGCGTGCAGAATCTTTCGCTTCTGCAGCGAATCCTGCCACAAATCTGGCATTGACGCTCACCTACCACTCTGCGTCCCCTCCGTGTCGCTGCGCGAATCTAAATCTCTAGCCGTCAAGCCCAAATGTCCCGTCTCGACGCGCGACCAGGCTCTCGCGAAGATCCGCAGTCTCGACAGCACCAAGCCCGTCAACATCACTGCAAGCTTCACTTTCTACCTGGATCCGCGCAACTTCACCACCTTCCGCATGAAACTCAACTCCAGGGCCAACACCATCATCCTCTTTTCTCTTGATACTGACATCCGCTACACCATTCTTGACGCCCTCCCACCCTCATCCAGCCACAAGTCTCACCCCGGCAACACCGCTCCCCTCTCCAGCAAATCCACCGGGGGTGTCAATTGGATATCCCCCGAGCGCCAAGAATCCATCATCTACGTCCCTCCAACCTCCGACGCGGACACCACCCAAAACGCGCAAGAAGAAGCGCGTTACGTTCTGGTCACTCCAGGCAAGGAAATGCTCCGCTCCGTCATCGACAAGCGGGTGCGGGTGCGCGGCAGCGCCGGCGAGAAAGAGCGGTTCCAGGCCCTCGACCTGCCCAGCCACGAACTCATCGAGTATGCCCAGGGCCTCTTGCTGACGGGATACTTGGGTGAGGCGTTCATGTATGTTCTCGAGTGGGTTTGATACAGTCAGACCCGTGATCCTTTTCTTCTTACTTAGCGAGACCGTTTGTGTTTTTCTTTGGGGCAGTGCTGATTTTGAGCATGGGATACACTCTTTTGCAAGTGAATGATTCCTTTTCCTTTCTTGGTTGTGTTATATACATATATACTTGGATGATTTTTATATGTGCTGTCCATTCCTCCACGTAGAATTGGGGTTGGAAGACAGAGTGAATGCAGCTTGTCTCCCCTTAAGCAGCAGTGGTTGTCTTAAGATGACGGGTATGATATCTTCAATAGCGATATCATTGATCCAAGTTCAGAAGTATGGAATCCAAGAAACCCAGAAGAAGATCCACCGCCGCCAGTAAGTACACTGGTTGCCTCTTTGTCTTGATGTTCGGTGCCATCGTGGCTGCAAGCGTAGGAAGAACGCGGTCTTTTCTCTTTTTTTTTTTTGGTTTCCGTCCCTAGGGCAAGGGATGTCATTCTTGTATGTGTAGAGGCATTGACTGTCCTATCCTGAGTTTACTCTAGTGTTAAACCCTGATGGGTATGACTAGAAGAGCCTAGCTAGCTAGCTTTGGTGTCTATCAAGCCGTCTACAACCAGAGTAGTAGAATTCATCGATTCAATATTGATTTGAGATTTATTGATTTGATTTGAACATTGGATCTCAGCATCATATTTGAACACTAGGTCTTCGCATCACATACCGGCACTAGGCTGGAAAAACAGGCAGGCAGGCAGGCAGACAGACAGACAGGTCAACCAGGACCTACCCGCCCACCCGAAGATAGAATTGATCCCCGATATCCTCGAGGGGAAAAGTAAAATGGGTGAATAGATATAAGTAAATCACACGAATTGAAAGTAGAAAGTGAACCCCCGCTGATGCACCAGGTTGAACATGGGCGATGTCAAGGTCACATGAAAGGCTGTCGTGTCTTGATAAGACACCAAAAAAAAAAGATGGAAGTAAAAGACCTGTTCGCCTAGCCAATGCAAATGCAAATCAAGACATTGGGGGAAAAATGATGGAGGCCAAAAAAATGCTTGCTGCGCACAAAACCACTTTTTGTATGCACCTACCTGTCTCTTTGGTGACGAGACGAAACCGAATTCAACATGCAAGAAACCCCGGGGTAATGAACGGCCAACGCCAGTGCTAGTAAACAGAGCAGATAATCAAAAGAGAGGGAAGGAGAGGAGGCAAGGTGGGTTTCGGAGGTCGAGGTTGTGAGGAGATGAATGAATGTGAACTTTGCAACGGTTTAACGTCTTCCAAGTCCGCGCAGAGCGATGCGTCGGCTGGAGCCGACGGTTCCCAGGTCGCTGATACTCCGGGATTTCGAGATCACGGGAGGAGGGGGCGCCTTTTCGGGAGCGGGCTCCGGCTCCTGGGGCGCGAGGCCGTAGGTGTAAGGGCGCAGGGATGAGCTCCTTCGAGCTTGTCCGAGCACGTCTTCCACCCATGCCTCGCTCTCGGCGCTGATCGAGACGTGCCTGGGACGCGGCCCTGCGAGACCGAGGGGAACCGTGTGGTTAACACTGCCTGCGGCGGTGTTCGTGGGGGAATACGAAGACCCATGCCGGAACTCGCTTGCTGAGGACGCGCCCATCGAGGCGTTGGACGACGTTGACAGTCGCCGTCGCGAGGAGACGGTTGACATGGGTGAATACGAAGTACTCAGTACGTCGCCAGGGTTGGAAGAGCGGAACTCGGTCATATCCGACACGTTGGAGGTCCGTCGGGTTTTGCGGACAGCTAATGATGACCCTGGCCGGTTACTGAGGACTGAAGGCGGTCGTGACGGGGTTCTCCGTCCGCTGGCAGTGGGTGCCAATCTATTTCTAGGTGGAGACGGAGGCGAGGTGCGGGAAAGCCCCTGGACCTCAACCAGGGGCGTGTCTGAAACATGTCGGCGTCCGTGATGAACGGCAAATTCTCTCAGGTACTCTGCGAGATCTGCCCATCCTCCACCAACACGAACCATGACGCGCTCGCCGTTTTCGCCCACTGACCGGACGAACAGCTTGGTGGGGGCAGACTTGCCACCCCGGTGCAGATGGTAGAGCTTCACGGAGCTCTCCTCTGGAGCGTGTGCATGGGAATAGCGCCGGCGGGAAACGGCGGGGGTGATGGTCAATGACGGAGTAGGTGTGCCACTACGAGCTGGCGAGCCCTGAGGAGAGACCGAGCGAAAGCGCTCCCTTTGTTTCAATGGGTATGATGATGTCGAATGTCCATCGTGCTCATGGGCGTCCGCAGACACTAGGTGAATCTGCGCATCGAGGGCAGTCAGGATAGAGGAGATCTTTTCATCCAAATGGTCCTTGGGCTTTCTCATCTGAGGGGTTGGGGTTGACGCCCGCGACGCAGTCTTGAGGAAGGCTGGAATGGATGAAGCGTCGTCGTTAGATCGAGCTTCCGATCGGTATGCTCCGATGCTTTCAAGACTAGGATGTGAGGTCAATTGTCTCTTCAAACGCATTGTGTTTGAATGTTCTAGGGGCGCTGCCGGGGCCTTGGGGACCGATGCTGATGGGCTAGCGTTCTTAGTATGCTCCCAGGCTTCGCGCAGTGTCTTTGCGATGCCATCTGTCCCCTGTTTGGGGTTCCCTTCACGAGTGACCTCGGGTGACTGAGTGGCAGAACGTCGCGCATTTTTGGTCGAGGTCGAAGAAGCAGCAGCTTGAGGCGTTGAAGAGGATTTCTTCGGGCCAGAGTGTAAGCTGGGAAATAGTTCCTTGGGCCTATCGGTAGTTGCGGTGCCTTCAGGTTCCCTGCTGCTCTCGTCTCCAAAGGTTAACTCTAACCTTTCATTAATGAAGCGCTGCAAGGGAAGACTGAGATTTCGGTTGTGAGCGAAATCCGTATGCGGAGAAGCCTTCTGACTGTCAAGGCGAAAGAGGCGGTCTTCTCGTAGCGTATGGTCGCTGCCGGGTGCTACAGGATCAGATGACTGGTAGCCGGCCTGGAAGGGTGGGGGAGTTTCAAGAAGCAAAGGAGTTCCGTTAGATGAGGATTCGTGCGGTCCACGCCTCTCCGGGCTTGATACAAGCGAAGGATAGTCCGAGATAGAAGAAGCAATCGACCTGCGCCTGTGGCGAGAGTCTGCGTGCTCTGTCTCAAATATCAGAGGACCTGGTCGAGTCTTGGACAATTTGATCGGACTTTCAAGAGGCTTTTTGGGAGTCGGGTCGTCCGTAGCTTCCTTCAGCTTCAGAGACGAAGTCCGGAGTGGGAGCTCTTCGTCGCTGCTTGCAACTACCGACTTCGCTGAAGTACCGGGGGAATCAGAGCTGAAGGCGGGAATCGAGTTTGTACGACTGGGTGGCTTTGTTGTCGGGACCTCGGCTAAGTCGTTCTGGCCAATCTGATTGGTCGATGCGGGTTCTTCATCCAGATCCGATGACGGCGGTAGATTTTCACAGTTTTGATCATAGGTTTTCAAGTTTGTGGTATAAGGCGAAGAGTCCTCTTCAATTCTGGGGCTGTTTACCCGTTGCACATGGGGGGACATGGATAAATCATTGGGCCGCCGTATGATTACGCTCCCAGTGTCTGTCTGCGGGCTGCTCGGTGGCTGCAGACTATCTTCCGGAAGAGTAAGACAAGGAGATTTATGCGCGGGGCATGGATGGCCGATCTCTTCTGCAGCCGAAGGCATATCTGGTTCGATGGTTGGTCGAAGCTCCTCCGGTTCCTCTGAGACACACTCGGCTTCCTTTTTGTATGATTGGATTTCTTGAACCGAAGGAACCTCCTCGCAAGCTAGAGATTTTTGCCCTTCCGTACCAGGATTGACCGGCTGTACATCAAGACGGTCGGATGTATCTTGAGCGCGAATTGCTTCATTATAAGGCATTTCGTTGCCAAGGGGGTTTTTGGGACTTCGCATGCAGGGCTTTGCATCCGAGCCCATCGCATCAGGAGAGGTAGGTAGTTGTGTTCCAAACGCATGAGCATCCTCCTCCTGTTCGACGCTAGTCGTAGAAGAGGCAAGTGTGACGGGACGAGATGTTGAATCAATGGAAGTTTGGGAAACGTTGGGGGTCGCATTGCTAGAAACAAGCTCAGCGGGGATGTTGGTCGCTTCCGAAAGCGCAGGTGAAGCCGTACGGTCCAGGCTCGAGGGAGCCGCTTCGATGTCCGATGGTAAACTCGTATCTTCCTGGCAGTTCGTTGCCTGATAAGGAGGCGCGGCCTCGACAGGAGTATAGAGTTCTTCTTCGTCGATGGTTTCCATAGGGAAAGTGTGAGATGTCTGTACAACGGGAGCAGACGAGTTGTGAGAATGGTCCTCGTCGCGAGAAGAATCACTAGACAATTGTTTGGACACGTCGTTTTCTATGTCGAGGTTGACGCTGGTCTTCGAAAGAAACGTCATGCGCTGCCACTCGTTCTCAACGGTACGTTGTTCTGCTTGCATGGTCCAAGAGCCAAACTCTGATTCGATACCTTCAAGGTCATCGATCCAGCTGTCGGGAATAGAATCTTCGCACTCGTCCAAAGCGTCAAGCACGCAATCCAATCTTCGACCAGCAGACACAACCGTGGCTTCCAATTGAGAGCGCTTCTCATGATAGTTGGAACGGGAAAACAACGGGTCCTTCTCGCCAGGAGGATCGGAAGACTTTAAGAGGTCCAAGGCAGCCTCCAACTCAGAGCGGGCGAGGCGCAAGCTGCGAAGCAAAACAGGAATCTGTCGCAGAACCAAGAGACGAACGTCCCAAATCGAAAGCAAAGTCATGAGGCGCGATAGAAGAGGCAGAGCTCGGAGAATCGTGGCAGTGATGACGGCAGTGAAATCGCTCAATTGGACGTAGGACAGTTGAGGAGGGACGGATAAGCTACTGTTGGCCGACGAGGGCCGAGACCGGGCCGGAATGTGGGCATTGAGAACGTGCTCTTTGAGCTCGTCCATATCTAGCACGTCCATTTCATCTCGGATTTCCTCAATGCGCTTCTCGTGTTCCTCTACCACGGCGGCGGGCAGGCTACCGTAGTATTCCTCGTCGGTCGCATCGGACGGAGGGATGAAGCCCAATCCCTTCTCATCCCCCGTCTGTTTCGGCCAATTCCATGACTGGATTTCCTTGTACCACCGGTTCAATTTCTGGGCGACAACAGCTGCGCGAATTGCGAGGGCTCTTTCCGCTGGGGAGACCTGAGCGATACTTCTGGACAGGATATCATGGGCGACTCGTTCGTTTTTGGGGACGGCATTGGTGGAGGTGAGCGCTTGGAGAGTCGACTCGGGTGAAAGACTCCCGAGGAGGGGATCGGTATGTTCATAATCGGGGATCGGTCGGTTCGGAGATCGAGATCGCGGTGGGTTGCGGTGGTAGATTGGCGAGGGAAGGGGGGCGACGCGACTACTGGCCATGTCGGAAGAGGACGGCAGTCGCCGGTAGAGGACCAGATCGGAGTTGTCGCACAAGATCAGTAGTGAGGTTTAAGTGATGGAGGTCGGGTCGCAATGTCGAAGGTCGAAGAGAGAGAATATAGCTGAAGAGCAAGCATGCTGACGCGATCCCGCCAAAGTCTATAGAAGAGGAGGGGAAGGAGGTCGAGTTTTTTTGGTTCGAGGTTCGAGATGAGTTCGAGATGTCGTAATAGACGGGAGGATGCGGAGGTGAAATGAAGGAATTAAAGTCCGAATCAGGCCGACACAGTTTGATAATGCAACCAATGGTGGAAAGAATGTATGAGGGCCAGAGGAAAGGTTAAGATCGGGCGGAAATTAATGAAGAGGTACGAGAGGGGAGAGTGAGATCTGGGACGAGAGAGGGAGAGAGAGAGAGGCAGAGCTATGGGGAGATGCTTAGTGATAGTGATGGTTAGTGGTGGTGATAGATCACACTGCAAGGCCCAAAAACAGGCTTAGAGGGAAGTTAGGGAGAGTTGGGCGGCTGCAGGAAGCACAGTGATAACGAGAGTTGGATAATAATGATGATGATGATGATGATGATGATGATGATCGATCTCAGGAGACCAGCTCTTGACTCAAGAGAATGACTGGAGTGGCAACGATGATTCGAAGATCGGGGAGGGAGGGGGGCGAGTTATGCAGTGGTGAGTTGGTTAGAATGAGTGTTGGCCTGGGTGGGTGGAACGGGGGGGAAAAGAGAGAACGGAGTCGCGCGGTTCGAGGGGAGCTCGTCAATTAGTGAGTGAAGCTAGTCTTAGCTGGCTGCGCGACACACGGGAATGCTGGTAGTGGAGCCGCGTCAGGATTAATAGGGGCAAAATGATGGTTATTTATTCTCGTGGATTCCGATGGGGCTTCACTGTCACTGCCTCAGTGCCTCTGCCACTCTGCCACTCTGCCACTCAACTCCCATTGACTCAGGCCGGCATAAATCTGCCCTATTATTACTAATGTAATAAAAATATCTCGTCCAGAAAAGCCCTAGACTCGCCGTAGAATACAGCTCCATTCTTAATATTTGTGTGTCTAGGGTCTACGGTATCTATCTACCTACTTCTCCATACTGTTTCTCCTTTCCTCCACTCCAACCTCCTCCATTTAACAAAACATCCCCCCCTTTTTTTTTTATGTCGGATAGGATCTGTCAACAACAAATGCACACCATCCTGTACGACATACAGTCTCCGGCACTCCGTAAATTTCCTGTGCAATCAACATGACTGCTGTCTCTGCGCACACGAGTCCCATCTCCATGCAGTGAGTAAGCAGCAATCCACCTTCGGAACCTGGCGGACAACACTATTTCTTTCCCCTTTCCGGAGCCCTCCCAATGCATGGAAGCCTGTGCACAATCAATCTAGAGTATAATCAAAGAGGTTGTGCGAGACAATGTCTCCTCCACAATGTGTTCCGACTGTTCACAAGCTGCCCTTGTCGGCTCTCTCGGGCCATTTGGGGGTGAAGAGCAGCCGTCGGAGAGTAGATCGGTGATCGACACCCCCTTGCATATCATGTCCCAGATCTGCGACCGTTCTAGCTCTTTTGCCCTGGGTGTTATATGGTTTCGAGTTATGAAAGTCTCTTGGGGGTTTTGACTGCTATCGATGGACTGCATTGGAGATTACTTCGACATCTCTTGCATGTCCATCAAAACTCTACCGTGTTCGCGACCAGAGAAGTGTTATGATCAATAGCCCGAGTAGGCAATTGCTGGCTTCCGATCAGCGAGGTTGCGCTTGCTACGGGAGTATCTTCGCAAAGAAAGACACTAGCTAGTTCGAAGAAAGTTAATTAATGAGTAGGATGATATTGGAGGCTCCCACACTGCAGGACAGTAAGAAGGATTCGTCGCGACAAGGCGTATGCTCGCTTCCCTCCACTCCCAGACCAGGGATTGTGAACCCTTGATGAAAGGGATGCCCAATCGAGATGTCCTGCCCTTTGCGAAGGAGTGCAGGAAGGGTACATCCAGTAAAGCATCCCTGAAGTATACCAGCAAGGCCGAATGCCTCTGTAAGCCGAGGAGCTGAGGTCTGTAAGGGAAGTAACAAGGACCCCCGGCCTAGAAAAAGGCATGGGGCTTCTCGCCCCATCTGATGAACAGGGCCATTGTGCCGCCAGCCACGTGGGTGATCTCTGCCGGGATCCCTATGAGGAGTAGGGATGTATCATGTTTTGTCATGGAGGAACTTGCAAGGCGCCACGTCCTAAGCCGGACAGCTGGCTAGAAGGATCGGTGTAAGTGGCGGTCGCCGCTCTGATAGGCGAGATAGTCGTCGATTCTATTTTCAATTACCGATGACCAAGTAAAAGGCGAGACATTCATTCAGAGGAGTCTGTGACATGTTTCAGAAAGCGCGGAGATCATGAGAAGAAGAATGAAGGCTGTCCATGTCATACTCTAAACCTGTAGATTGGTGGACAAGTTTGCGCTGTTTGCTCCTCACGGGTTCCCCGCACCGATCGGCCGAGCTTCACCGTCAAGCTACCAACCACCATAGCATCGTTGCATTCAATCAACACTCCTTGCGCTCAACATCAACTAATTGTGTCTGTACAATAATCCCACCTGCTATTCAGAAACATGCAATAATACAACATGCGTTTTCGAACGAAACTCACCAACGCGGAGACTTTCTCCAGTACGTTCATTGCCTCTGTCGCGTGCTGCTCCATCTACCGCGTTTTGGTAGCCTTAAGGTAGCCTTAAAGCTCTGAAGGCCTAGACCAAACCACCAACCAACTGACCCTTCGCAATCATGAGGCCCATAGATTATAGCTAACACCACGTACCAACTTCACAGAACTAACCGCCTCCCTCTCATCCCTGGGCAAGACCTGCTGGATGCGCCTGGAGCCAGGCAACATCCGCTTCACCATCATCCCCGACCAAGGCACCCAAGTATGGGCACAGTTACCAATTGTACGCCCCGAACCAAGCCTTCCCCTCCACAAAATGCACCGTTGATACCTAGTATTCATCTCATCTTTAGAACCAATCTAACCAGGACATCCCCAGGACGCAATCTTCGACGAATCGAGCTACATCCTCGAATCCAACTCAGGCGGAATCATCAACCTCGAAGTGCCGATCGGCGCTCTCCACCGAGCCCTCCGCTCCGCCGTCGACGCCAAATCCGCCCAACTCCGCCTCACCCAGAAGGGCCGCATCCCGCTCCTGGCACTGACCATCCGCACGCTCTCCTGGGCGCCCGGGTCCAACGCACTGGGCATCACCGCCGCACCAGCACCAGCACCAGCACCAGCACCAGGAACTGGAACTGGTCCGGGCAGCGGTAGTAGCAGCAATGACCCTCCTACTATCACCAACGGCCCGACCCATGCGCCCCCGTCATCCACCACCACCACGACCGACACAACAACCGGCCCCGCCCGGCCCGGCCGCGAACGCGAAACCGTGATCACGCAAGAAATCCCCGTGAAGGTCTTCCACGAGTCCGCCGTCGAGGGCCTCCACGAGCCGCGCTGCCGCGACCCGGACGTGCACATCATCCTCCCGAGCCTGGGCCAACTGAAGAGCATCTCGGAGCGGTTCACCAAGCTCGCCTCGCCGGGCCACGGCTTTGCGTCCGCCGCGTCGGATGCCGCCACGAAGCCCACCGCAACGGGCGCGTCCGCCGCCGCCCCGAAACTCGAGCTGTCCGCCAACATGCACGGCTCCCTCCGCCTGGCGATCGCCACGGACGCCCTGCGCATCTCGAGCGTGTGGTCCGGCCTCGTCAACCCCTCGCTGGACCCGGGCCAGCTGTCCCAGGGCGAGATGGAGCGGTTGCCGAGCGAGCGGATGCGCGCGGTGCCCGGGGACGATGAGGCCGGGTGGGCGCGCGTGCGGATCGATGGGCGCGACTGGGGCAAGGTGTTGAGTGTGGGGAGGTTGAGTCCGAGGGTGGTTGCTTGTGCGTTCGCCCCTTGCCCCTTCCCCCCCCTTTTCTTTCCTCTCTTGTTTTGACTTTTATGGTTGGGCCTGAGTTCCGCCGGACCGCCTCTCCCATTGATTCAATAAGAGAGGCTGTGCTCATGGTTATGTGTGCTAGCTTTCGTCCACGAGACGGCCTTGATTCTCTATGTCTATCTCCCGGGGACATTTAATGAAGAGGACTCGTGTCTCACGGTAAGGATGCTGAACACCAGACAACCGATGACACTGGCGCGTCGCTAACTCATGTCGTCTGTAGTACTACATCAATTCATACGCGGCTTGATCTCCTCATTTGAACACGGATCTATATCACGACATTCTTGCTTCACGAATCTCCTTTGAATCTTTATATCATGCTTTAGTTATACCTGCTCTGTACTATAAAGCATATCATTGTTTCCTACGCGTATAGATCGGTCGGTTTAATTGCACAATTTCCAGCCCCATGCTAGAATCCATGGTACATTGGCAGCAACAAAGGTCTCGGAGAAAAATGCTAGGCACATACTCGGAACAAGCATCATCCTCAATACTCATTCATAGCTAAGGTCAAGCGATGAAATGACCATATAGTAGAAAAACGGAAGTTCAATATGTGCACACATGTAATATACACGAAGATTAACCAGTCATGCAAAGGAAAGACCGCCCGGCCAAGAATGGAAAGCCCCCATCTTGTGAGTACTCTCAACAGTAAGTCAGACGGCATGCAACGCTTTTTGCTGAGCAAACGTCAAATCAAACCGATGAACTCTCCCTAGACAAAGCCAGGACACGCCCCCACGATAACATGTTATATAACCTGGGGGTTCCGACAAAGAGGAATCGTTAGACATTATAAGAAAGGATAAAAAAAAAAAGAGGTATTAGGGGTACATAATATAAACCACCAAGGCATTGATCCCGAGTGGATTGGGAGGCGGAGAAGGAACAGGTCAATCATTTCGCCATGACATCGACGTAGCGACCCTTCTTCTTGCCCTTGGCGGCAGGGCCTTTGCGTGCCTGCGGCGCCCCAAGCAGGTCGTCGATGGAGCTAGCATTGCTCAACGAGGTCGCCGGCCGGGGAGGAGCGGCGAGACCAGCACTCGGCGGTGTAGGAACTGCGGCGCCAGTCGAGATGGACCGTGGGATCGGAGGCGCAGCGCCTAAAGCGGATGGCGGGGCGGGGCTGCCAGAAAGGGGCGGAGGAGGGGCACCTGCAGCAGATGGAGGGCGGCTACCGGCCCCGGACAGCACCGGAGATGCAGTCGTTGCAGGTGGTGGCGGCGCACCGATGTTACCGCTGGCTGTCCGGCTGGGAGGCGCGGATCCACGTGGGGGTGGCGGCGTGGCACGAGCTGCAGTCGCGCTGTTCGGATCTTTCTTGTTGACCCATTTCTTCAGCTCAGTATCGTAATAGAAGGAACTCTCTTCGCCAAGCTTGGCTCGAATCGGGCCACCACCGGGATTCTCGCCTTCTTTCTTCCCACCAAACCAGCCACCAAACCATCCCTTCTTCGTAGGCGAAGCTCGTTTGGCTAAGGCACCAATGTTAGTCCAGCGAATGAAAAGAGATATCGAGCTGTAGTGTCACTTACCATCAGCCTCTGCGGCCTTTCGGAAGGCTTCATCTGCTTCGCGGTCCTTGCGTGCCTTTTCCGCTTTCTGGACTGCAGCAGCCCGGGCAGCTAGATCATCGTCGTCATCGTCATCCATGAATGACTTCTTCTTCTTAGCCGGCTCTTCGTTGTCTTGTTCCTCGGGCATTTCCGACTCAGGGGCGGCGCTGGTAACTGCGGGAGGCTCATAGCCGCCACCGCCCACCGGAGGCATGTAGCCACCCTCGTCGGCATGAGAGACGGTGGAAGGAGTCTCATGGAGCAGCTGGCCGAAGGATCCATATCCAGGAGGTTGGTAGGGAGAGACCATATTAGGGGACCCAGGTCCCGGAGCAAACGGAACCTTAGCCTGGGGCTGAGAGACCAAATCTTCCTCGACAGGTGCCAGAGGAATATACGAAGTTTGAGGTGGTGTTTGCTGATAGCCTGCGTTTGATGGTGGCGAGTTATAGAACATCCCCCCTTGGTATGGGCCATTGTCAACCGGCGTCGAAGGGTCCTGCGAGCCCCGTCGCTGTGTGAGACCAAAATTGTAGGAAGACGATCTCTGAGAGTCAAGAGACGATCTACCGCGGAACTGCTCGGGTGAGGAAGTCGGGGCGTATTGGTTGTTTGGTAAATAACGCGAAGGAGCAGCGCCATGACTCGGTTGCCCTCCGTAGATATCTGATACGGAAGGCGAGCGACTCACAGTAGGCGTACCAGCTAACTTAGCAAATGGACCTATATCTGCCTCGCCACCCTTTGCAGGGTCGGTAGATGTGGTATCGTGGTCTTCTCCGGCAACGAAGCTATTGAACTTGGCCCACATTGAGCCAGAAACCTTCTCCATGCTGGGCCTTGAAATCCAGGACGAGCCACCGTCGCTAGCTGACTGCTTCAATCTTGCTGAAAGCTCGTCAACTCCATAGTACAGCTGCTGGTTATGATAAGGCGAGGATTTGGTCGTCGCTTTCACGGTGGCTGCAATAGCATCACAGTACTGCTGAGCTTCTGTCTTTTGGCCACGATCGGCGAGACACCAAGCATATACCAACTTGTAAGCCAAGAGATGACAGAGTGGCGGCTTCGGGGAGGCCGAGAGGACGGAACTGGCATAGTCATAGGCCTCGGTGAGCAATATACAGTCTTCGTCCTGCAGTGCAGAGGTGGAAGATCGCTGATGATCAGCTCCCAAGAGGACAATACTCGTTTGAGAATCATCAACGCCCCCGAACACTGCAGCTCGTGAGAAAAGAAAACAGATGTGCGCAGCCTCGACGCGGCCATAGCTGGAGAGCAGCCGTCCAAGGGCCAGGAGAGCTTGGTGATCCTCTGCACTGCGGTTGCTGAGTACGAGGCCGAGTGTCTCGCGCCAACTTTCCAGGCCTTCGAGCGCGTTTCTGACAGAACCATGTCCATCCACTTTACTGACCATTTGCAAGCCAGCCCTTGCCGATGGCGGCACCAGCTCATCAACGCTCTCCTCGACGTTGCCGGCAAAAATCTCGTACAGAGCTGCCAAGGATTCGGTGTTTCCAGAAGTCGATCTGACTTCACGTCTGACGAATTCCTGAACGACCTGTTTCCAGACCGAACGGTCCATAGTCGACGCTAAAAGCATCGCGTGACCCCACAAGCGACTATCCACTGCCGCCCAGACGGCCTTTTCGCGCTCCCCAAGTAGAAGATTGGTCCGGAGTGTGCCAATAGCTTGAGAACCAGCTGCATCCGGTCGAGAAGGCGCATCGGCGGGCTGAGAGGTGTTGATAGGCTGGAAGCCTGTGTCGTAGCTGTCGCCTGTCTCGTTGCTCTGTAGATGAGGAAGGATGATACTGCGCAGGGACTTCTGGACCTCAGGTGAGCCTTCGAGGGCACCGTCGTGTTCAACCATGGCGCGAACGACTTTCCACAATAGAACCTTCTCATCGTAGCGCTTGTGGCCATCCGGGAGGAGTCGAGCACTCTCCGGGATACCTTCATTCTCGAATGCGGCTATCTTGCTTGAGAGCCAAGCAAGCAAATCCTTCTTCTTGGATTTGGACTTGAGGGGACCTGGGTGGCGTACAATGCTTTCTGGGGGCGGGATCCAGTCATTGAGCTGGCATGTTTTCACCTCTCCAGGACTTGGCTTAATTCTAGGAGCCATTTGTCCAGCAGCGTATCGAGGAATATGCTTAGGGAAACACGATAGAACCGTGCCACCAAAACCGAACTTGACTATTGGCGCCCCCTTCCAGCGTTCCAGAGGGTCAAACTGTTGGTCATCGGTCGGAGGAATGAAGTCTAGTTGCTTAGAGGAGGCACGGTTATGTACCGAGCCTTGGACTGGTGCGTAAGGATTCACGGATTTGGTAGGTGAGCCGGAGCCATGAGCTGAGGCAGGTCTTTGGAAAGGGTCAACTGATGGCACAGATAATCGAGGGCCAAGTGCTTGCTGGCCTGGCGATTGTGTCATTGATCTACGCGGAGGCATGAAGGGAGGCTCATCCGCCACGGGTGCAGGGACTGGCGGAGCGTCGCCTTGGCCGGCTGGGGTAATCCGTTGAGCGAAGTCATTGACATATTCGGGCGGAGCATATTGCTTTCTCGGGGGAGACACCGGCGGGATGCTCGCTTTCTCTTCGCTTACGTCAAGACCGGTAATTGTGGCTTCAATAGCAGTTTCGCCAGGTGTAAAAAGCGGGTTGGTGGCAGACTCGGAATGAGACTGCACGTCGATGGTAGGAGGGAAAGCCGAATGATCTAAGGACGGTCGCTTTTCCAATACCTCCTGGGGACGATAGGAGACCTTCTCATGATGAGCCAGAGGGCTTGAGGTACGGGGTTGGAATGGAAGGGTGACAGCTTGACCAGTGTGGCTAGGAGCCTGAGAAGCATAGCGGTTGCGAGGGGGCGGGGGAGCACCAGATGCTGGGGGAGCTGGGGAGTATCTCGGGGAGGCTGGCGGCTTGATTCCATTTTGCAAATTCGGTGGCTTCGGGGAATATCTCGATGCAGCAGGAGCTGTAGGTGCGCCGCCAGGAGCACTTGGGCTCAACAAACTCGCATAGGGGTCTATTCTTTCAGGTTGTTGTAATTGAGGCTGGGGCTGAGAGTCGACAGATGGCTGAGGCGCGGGGATAGCGCTAGCATACGGATTAACCGGTGGCGGAGGCGCTGAGTACGATGGCGCTGCTGGGACGGGATTGGGAGCAGGTGTGTATCGACCCGTGCTTGCCGGCCGAGAAGGTGCGCGAGGCGGCGGTAAAGGAAGTTCCTCAAAAAAGTTCTTTGGTGCAGGTGCAGTAGCAGTCATTGTCGCGCCGACCGGAGGTGTGGGCATGGAAGATGCTGAGCCCGGCGCTTTCAGCGGAGGTACTGGAAGGCTGTTGCTTCGCGGCGGCGGCGGCGGGACGCCCGGCTGCGAAACAACTGCCCTGTTGGTAACGACGGGTCGACGAGGGCGCGTGAGGTCCTCAGGAAGATCATAAGGTGACCTATAACCCTCCTTGGCCCGTTCGGCGAAACTCTCGGCTTTCTTGGTTCCTTCAGTCGGGCGGGGTTGTTGAGCAAAATAGCCAGCCCCGGGGCTCATTGCGGGGATTCCCTGAAGCAGATCCGATGTAGATGGCTGGTGTGGGACATAAGACCTTTCCTGCACTCTGGGTCGGACCGACTTGTTCGGCGGGGCAAAGGGACTGGGCCCCGCTTGAGCAACCGGAGCAGGGCTACCAAGTAATTCTTGGGAACTTGGCTCCTTAGTTCCTCCGGCAGATTCGTCTTCAAAAAGTAGGTCATCATCGTCGTCCAACTCTGCCTGCCATCGGGCTGCGAGGTCGTCTTCCGATGGTAGACCGTCGGCGTGTTCATCGGAGAGCTCCGCCTGCCAGCGCGCAGCCAGATCATCGTCGGACGAGCTCTTTTTCATCTTGTCATGTGAGCTTGCTGCCGCCAATGCCTTCTCAAATTCATCTTCACTCGGATCGACGGAATTGACCGGGAATTGGGAACTGGCTGCAGCCAAAGCGCTCTCGAACTCCTGCTCGTTTGAATCGGCAGCGTTGACTAGAACTTGCACACCGGCTGCTGTCAAGGCGCTCTGTAACTCCTGCTCGCTTGAATCGGCAGCGCTGACTGGAAATTGAGAGCTGGCTGCTGCCAAAGCACTCTCGAACTCCTGCTCGCTAGAATCAAGAGTATCCGCTGGAGCCTGCGAACCGGCTGCCGCCAAGGCGCTTTCAAATTCCTGCTCGCTTGAATCAACGGTATCGACTGGATGTTGTAAATCTGTTGCAGTCAAAGCGCTCGCGGACTCCTGCTCGCTTGTATCAGGAGTGTTAACTGGGGACATGTCTGAGCCCGCTGCAGGCAGAGCACTGTCAGGATCCTGCTCGCTCGGCTCCTCAGCATTGTTTGTTGGCTCCTCCGATACACCCAATGAATCCAGCACTTGAGACGTGCTCTTTCGAGTAATCTGAACTTCGGAACTTTGCTCAGAAGCCGAGTCTTGCACGGATTTGAAAAAATCCTCCTCCTCCTCCTCTCCGTCAGCCTTGAATACATTATTGATTCGGCTTTCCACCGTCTCTGGGGGCTCAATTAGAGAGTCAATGCCTCTATTCAGCAAAGGAACACCTTCTTCAAATCTCGTCTCTGTTTCGGGCGAGAAGTATATGGGCTTCGTTTGCGTCTTGAGCTGATTGAAAAAATCATCGCCGTCTTGTTCCTCTTGGGCAGGGCTCCCCCAGAGATCGTGGCTGCTCTGAATCTCTCCATTGGAATTCGGGAGCTCGTCCCCTCGGAATGTACCAGTGGGACCGGTGGGAGTGATGTTGCCTGACTCTACTAAGTCGTTGGCATTTCCCGCAGGCTTTTGCGTTTCTTCCTCACCATTCGGTACTGGTTCAATGCCCGCGACATGTTCCCCGGTAGAGTTCTCCGCTGTGTCTCCGTGTATGCTGGTTGGCTTCTCCGATGGTTCGATGATCTCCTTGTTAGCCGTTGGCAGGTCTTCGTGTGTATCGTGTACCGGTGGCTCTGCGACCATGTCGTCCTGAACTGGCGCTTGTTCGCGATTCGCGGGAGACTCGGGGACGCTCACATCGGGCGCAGTTGCATCTTGGGAATTGTTGGCATAGTACGATGGCGAAGAAAGCACGTCACCGAAAGACACCTCGTGAGGAGTTTCCATCGGAGAGCCAAGAGGGATGCTAGTGGCTTCGATCGCGGTGTCGATTTCGAGTTCGGTCGGAGTTGTCACGGGATGGACATCATCTTCCGACCTAAAAGCCGGATTCCACACGGCCGCTGCATTTGTGTGTGCCATACTGGATTTTGCTAATGCTTAAAGACTTGGGAGTCAGAAGCGAACGTGAGTCCCTGTCTTCACTCTTTCCAAGGCCAGGGGGGGTGAACATACCTCGATGGCTGACAACCAGATTAGTATGATAAGAGTCGTCAGAGATCAAGAGGCAAGGAACATGAATCGGGAAGAGGAAAGGAAAGAAGAAAGAGAGCTATGCGGTTGCATAGACATTACAAAAGATAAGGAGACAATGGAATCATGACTGCATCTTCAGGTGGCTGCGTATCCTTTCTCGAGTCCAGTCCGGACAGCTGCGGCCGTTCTGGATTGCTTATGATGATAGCAATGAACATCCGTCCTTGGGACGCGCCCGTCATCCGGGGCGGAACATTGTTCTGCCGCGCGGAAGTGCCACCTAACCTGTTTCTTGGGTTCACGTGCTCTCATGGCTGCGTATGCCAGCACCATGCAGTAGTAGTAGGTCTGTGTAACAAGGACAAGTCTACACCAACAGACATATACACAACATACAAAGGCGAAGTATAGGTTAAATTCTGGTCTTACTTTCTACAGAGTCTCGCTGTTCTGTATGTGCCTTTCAAAGGCTCCAGAAATATGTGTATGTGGTGGAGTTCCATTTGGGAGAGGGTAATCACATGTTTATATAGTTCCCTCAAGAGAGGAAAGGGGAGGCGGAGTGACCTTCTGCAATGTGTGTAAAAGACTTTTCAATCAGTGAGCTGTTATCTGGATATAAGGCCTTCGGAAGCCATAGACAGACTCCAAATGTTTCAGAAAGCAATGAATCGATGAGTTGGAGAGGTGCACTGTGGAAGATATATATCCTCCTCTCCATAGATACCTTTCCGGCGAGCAGCGGAGGAGAAGATAAAGTACATCTACCATAACAAAAATGACAACATTGCTCTTGCTGGTATCTCAATGATGGCTATATAGGAGGAGATTGTGCTTGTGTGAATCACAGATATAGAGTGGTATGAATGAAGCCAAAGAAAGTTAAAGTGGAAAGAGCCGATGACATCGATGTTTCAGCAGTTGGTTCAAAGACTAAGCCACACCCGCGCGTGGAGTCGGCGACTCGGCACGTCGTCATGTGATCGGGCCGCTCTCCGCCTGCCATCACAGCCTCTCGACTCTTTAGGCCACCATCATTGATTAAGCTAGTTCCCAAAAACCGTTCTTTCACCCGATGGTCAACTGGGTCGATCTCAGGAGTGGCCCAAAGTACTGAAATACTTTCCCTGACCATCCTGAATTCGCTTTCGCAATTGCGTATACCCTATCTACCTTTGGCGCGCATCCGCATCCGCATCCGCAGTCGCAATCGCGGCGAAACGTACACAGCCCGCCCCCCTCCAAACCCCGACAACAGCGATGCTTTGCTCGGAACAACCTGCATGCGATTTACCGTGACATGAGAACACTCTTGAACTCACAGCAGCTTCCGGAACTTTTTTATCGCATGGAACGCCATCATTAATATTTCCCTGTTCTGCCTGTCATGCCTTTATTATCCGAGTACCCCCATTCTTACGACCGGTCCAGCATCGCAGGCGATTCTGGCTCGGATGACGATCTCGACCTAGAGGAGCTCGATCCAAGCACAACACATCTTTACGGCGCACATCGCCTATCGAGGGAAGAAGAAAATCAACAAAGAAGTCGTGGTCCGGGCATAGCGCTGCGGAATCTCCGCGTCGGAGTTGGGAACCGGTGGAAGCGAACCACTTCTGGAACACATGGAGGAGGGTTGGAGGATACAGAGGGGCTACTCGAGGACCAGGATCGCGATGAGGACGGACTTCGAAGGTCGCACGCCAGTTCGCGCACATACACCGACGATGATGCCCCTCTGCTTAACGCACACCGGCGTAGCTCTGCTCGCTCTCTCAGGGATGTAGAGCGGTTGTCGCAGAAGGGCCCGCGGCGATGGATTCCAGGTCTCAAGGCTGCAGGCGCTTGGTTCGGCTCCTCTCACCCTCCAGCAGCAGAGGATCTGAATCCGACCGAGACCAAGCCTCCACGCGATGTGTTCGTCGGGCAAACGCAGCGGTTAAAATACCCACCAAACATTGTATCGAACGCCAAATACACCCCCTGGAGCTTTCTGCCCCGTACCCTCTACAACGAATTCTCTTTCTTCTTCAACATATATTTCCTCCTCGTTGCCCTGTCACAGATCCTGCCTGTGCTCCGAATTGGCTACATGTCTTCATATATTGCACCTCTCGCCTTTGTCGTTTCAATCTCGCTCGGTAAGGAGGCTTTGGATGATATTGGTCGCCGGCGCAGAGATGCCGAGGCAAATGCGGAAGAGTTTACCGTCTTGAGCTTTAGCGGGCCGGCAGGTGTTCTAGAAGTGACAAAGAGATCAAGGGACTTGAAAGTTGGCGATGTCCTGAAGGTTCGCAAGAATCAACGCCTGCCTGCAGACGTAGTGATTCTCCAGAGTCTCTCTAATGACACTGCTGCTCGGCAAAGCTCTGCCGTGGAGCGACCTTCGAACCTTATTCCGGAGGACCATGGAGATGAACCCAGCACAAGCGACGTGAAAAATGAAGCTAACAGTTCCTCGGCCTGTGACACGTTCATACGTACGGATCAACTAGATGGAGAAACTGACTGGAAGTTACGCCTGCCTTCCCCGCTGTCTCAAAGTCTGGCCCTTCGCAACTTCACCCGACTCAAAATTACTGCAAGCGCACCAGATAGACGGGTTAACGAGTTTGTCGGTACCATCGAGCTGGGATCGTCTTCTTACGACCCGCACGTGGACAAATCCAACCACGAGCGAGACCAGGACGATCAAGAGTCCCAGCCAAACTCCGCTCCTTTGACGATTGACAACACCGCATGGGCTAATACCGTTCTTGCATCTAATACAATCACTTACGCTGCTATCATCTACACAGGGTCACAAACGCGCGCTGCGCTGTCAACCTCTCCGTCAAGATCGAAGGTCGGGCTACTGGAATATGAGATCAACAACTTGACTAAGATTCTGTGCATTTTGACTCTTGCTCTTTCAATTGTTCTAGTTGCGTTGGAAGGGTTTCAACCTACTAATGACAAGGTCTGGTATGTCGCTATCATGATTTATCTGATCTTGTTCTCGACGATCATCCCAATGAGCTTGCGGGTCAACTTGGACATGGCGAAATCGGTTTATAGCCGATTCATTGAAAAGGACAAGGATATTCCTGGGACTGTCGTAAGGACAAGCACTATCCCTGAAGACCTGGGTAGAATCGAATACCTCCTTTCCGACAAGACAGGTACCCTGACGCAAAACGGTATGTCACCTTGTGCCATAACTAGGGACAGATGGCTGACACTACCCAGAAATGGAGCTCAAGAAAATCCATGTGGGCACCGTCTCGTACGCCAATGAAGCGATGGAAGAGGTGACTTCCTTCATCAAGCAAAGCTTCTCAGGAGACTCCCTCACTACGCCATCGGCCGTGTTTGGAACGCAAGTTGGCTCCGGGGCGGCTCCCCGCACACGAAGGGAGATAGGCTCGCGCGTTCGAGATATCGTCCTAGCTCTTGCGCTTTGCCACAATGTCACCCCCACTACCGACGAAGAGGATGGTGTTCAGGTTACTAACTACCAGGCATCTTCGCCCGACGAGATCGCCATTGTTCGATACACGGAGGATGTCGGGTTGAAACTGGCCTACCGCGATCGACAGACCTTAGTTCTCGAGTCTACTCACACCGGCAACG
This sequence comes from Aspergillus japonicus CBS 114.51, assembly GCF_003184785.1. NCBI lineage: Eukaryota > Fungi > Ascomycota > Eurotiomycetes > Eurotiales > Aspergillaceae > Aspergillus > Aspergillus japonicus. Next base: position 78,966 of record NW_020291739.1, read on the forward strand.
TTGTTGTGCGTGCTCGGATCCTCGAATTGTTTCCGTTCACATCCGAAAGCAAGCGGATGGGAATCATCGTCCAATTCGAGACCGACGAAAGCATCTTGGACTCATCCAAGCACGAAAATGAGATCTGGTTTTATCAGAAGGGTGCAGACACAGTCATGACCACGATTGTCGCTACCAATGATTGGCTTGATGAGGAAACCGCCAATATGGCTCGTGAGGGCCTGCGGACTCTGGTGGTCGGAAGAAGGCGATTGTCCGAGCAACAGTACGCAGAGTTCACTACAAAGTACAGACAAGCATCGCTCGCCCTACAAGGGAGAGATGCAGGTATGGCCAAGGTGATTGGTGAATACCTGGAACGGGATCTAGAGCTTCTTGGGGTGACTGGTGTGGAGGACCGTCTCCAGAGGGACGTCAAGCCCTCCTTGGAGCTGCTCCGCAACGCTGGAGTGAAGATCTGGATGTTGACAGGAGATAAGGTCGAAACCGCACGGTGCGTGGCAATTTCCGCCAAATTAGTCGCTCGTGGACAGTATATCCACACTGTCGCCAAGGTCAAAGATAAGTCTACGGCGCAAGAAGCCCTGGATTTCCTGCGCAACAAGACCGACTGTTGCCTCCTCATTGACGGCGAGTCCCTTGCTCTCATGCTGAGCCAATTCCGCTTATCCTTCATCTCTGTCGCCGTGCTCCTCCCCGCTGTTATCGCTTGCCGCTGCTCTCCGACTCAGAAGGCCGAAGTCGCCGACCTCATCCGCCACCACACCAAGAAGCGTGTCTGCTGCATTGGTGACGGTGGTAATGATGTCTCCATGATCCAAGCTGCGGACGTGGGTATCGGTATCGTGGGCAAAGAAGGCCGACAGGCCTCTCTTGCTGCGGATTTCAGCATCACGCAGTTCCACCACCTCACTAAGCTTTTGGTCTGGCACGGGCGCAACTCGTATAAGCGGTCCGCCAAGCTGGCGCAGTTCATCATGCATCGTGGTATTATCATCAGCGCCTGCCAGACTATGTATAGCATCGCCAGCCATTTCGACCCCAAGGGTCTCTTCATCAACTGGCTCATGGTGGGGTATGCGACGATCTACACCAGCGGGCCAGTTTTCTCACTCGTCTTCGACCGGGATGTCGACGAAGAACTGGCCAACCTCTACCCGGAGTTATATAAAGAACTCAAAACGGGGCGCAGCCTCAGCTACCGCTCCTTCTTCACCTGGGTCTTTGTGTCCGTCTTCCAGGGGGCAGTAATTCAGGGCTTGTCCCAGATCCTGCTCGACACGATCACGGGCCCTCGTCTTATCAGCGTCTCCTTCACCGCGCTGGTCATCAACGAACTCCTCATGGTTGCCATCGCCATCACCACCTGGCACCCTTTCATGATTTTCTCGATCATCAGCACCGCCCTGGTCTACGCCGCGAGCGTCCCCTTCCTGGGCGACTACTTCGATCTCGCCTACATCATCACCCTGGACTGGCTCTGGCGCGTCGTCGCCGTGACCGGCGTGGCCGTCGTCCCTGTCTGGGCCGGGAAACTGATCATGCGGTCCTGGAGTCCGCCCAGTTACCGGAAGGTTCGAGGTTGATTATTATCTGCTTGGCCCTTCTTTGCCCATATCCCATCCGTTTAGACTTGACTCTTTCTCTCTGCCGGTCGCTTCTGTCATTCGTTTGGCTAGCTCTGGTTACGGACCGTTGTCAAGCGACGAATTGGCCGATCCTCTGACCTAATTTCAAGTCTTCTCGACTTAATTTCTGCTTAGCTAGCACAACCGCGGTCCATAGACACAATCCAATGACACCACTACTTCCAACACTACATTATGTGCTTAAAATCTGAGGTCGCCGTTCTCCTCCTGGAACTAAGCCAACTACAGTACAGTACAATAGTAACACGATACATCCATACCAGACTAAGGATACAGACGAAGGATTCATAGTAGACCGCATTAAGTCTGCGCCAGCACAACTAGCAAGTGGGGGCGGCACGGGAAATCGAATGTAGATAAAGCCACTTCCACCCCTTTATCCTATACCATTCGTACTTCATAACCTCCATCCCC